>NW_019091200.1:6264732-6519406 GCF_002217175.1 Folsomia candida | reverse complement strand
CCATCCGTTCAGTGAATAGATTTCGAGGATTCTTAGATATGGATCATGTAAATTTTTAATTTCAATTAATTTCTCAACATTACAATTTGCATTATCTCATATTTTTTGTTCAATTTGTTCACAGGATTCTTCAGGGTTAGACACAATTGATATCGACGAAGCTGACGACGCAGTACTGGTCCCTCCTCCGCGAAATCTAGTAACGGAGTCATTCGTCACAGTAGTCAAGCTTCAAGCGCTACTACTACGAGTGTTAAACAAAATAGTTTCTTCGACATCCTCAAAAACAGCAGAAACACCCTTCTTTGTCAAAGAGGAAAAACCCCGTAGTAGTTCTTCGTCAAACTCTCGTGCTAAAGTTACTCTGAGCAGCGATTTTATGAAATCTGGCCCCAGTGGGTCCAAAAAGGTGCAGGCAGTAGAGAGATTACATTTAACGTGCGGTTAGACACCACAGGGGCTGCGCTGACGGCGAAGCTCGCTGAGTGCGAGACGGTCGACACGTTGAAAACGCTCATTCATGCTCAGTAAGCGAATCATTGCAAGCGATTTATATGTATTTGCATTTTTTATTAATGTGGAAATTTAATTGAGGTATTAATTTCTACTAGATTCGAAATCCCTCCTTGTCAGCAAAAACTAAAAGGATGGCCAAAATGTCCATCTGACGGTGCAAAGTTGGGCTCTTTGGGTCTTCCTGACGAAATAAACTTGTCTCTTTTCACAAACGGTCCAGCCATGGACTTTACAGGGGCTGGGACTAGCAGCAGTAGCAATAGTGTCGGGTATAAAAATTGGAATTATTATGATTTTGATTACTAATTAGGTTTAGAGAGCTGATTTTATTAATTTTATTAAACAGAAAAACTGAAGATAAATATATCACTCGTAATAAACGATGAAACAAAGAACGAGACGCTTGCGATTGACTTTCCTGGTTCGACAACGGTCCGTAGCGTAAAAGAGGACATGTCCCACGTAAGTGATACTCCAGTCCGGTTCAAGTTTGGACGGATGGCACTGGAACTACTGACACCATGGTAAGGTTCTAACTTTTAATTGTAAGTTAAAGTATCCTTAGCATCAACTTATTTTGTTAACATGGTGTATTCTTTTCTAAATTAGACACTAAGTGCATGCGGGCTGGATAAACCTCGTCATACTTTATCTTTTCGAAAACAAGTTTCTGCTGCCAGTTCTTCTGCCGATCTTAGTAAAAGGGTACGTGGTTCTTGAAGAAGAAATTGTAAAAATAAAGTGAACATTTAAATTCATTATTCAAGATGATGGAGCTTGGTGATGGCTCGGAGACGTCGTCAGACGTGGAAGACCTTACAGAGTCGTATCCATTAGAGGAGGATTTCTACAGTCAAGAAGTCAGCACAAACACAAGATTTCTTAGTAAGCCAGGATTAGCTTGACAATTAGTTACAATGTGAATGGAGCAAGGTTTGATCACAATTTCACAAATCGTAGTTCCGGACAATGCACCAGACGAAGCTGTAGGTCGATCCAGTTTGCTGACAACTTTTTCGCTCGATACGGTTCTTGTCATCCAATGTTTTTCCACGGAACGCTAGAAGATGCTGTGAAAGAAGCGTGTTTTCAGCCAGCCAAAATGTAACAATTTTAAACCATACTAGAGTTAATTATTGCAATGTTTATAGAATCTAATATTCTTGCTGTCATGATTTTATAGAGAAAGTTATTGGCAATCTATTTGCACCATGATGGATCCGTCGTTTCCAATGTATTTTGCCAACATATCCTGTGTAACGAGTCTGTCGTGTCGTATTTAACGGGGAATTATGTCATTTGGGGGTGGGACGTTACCAACGAATCGAATCGGCAGTTGTGAGTATTTATTATTTAAATGTTATCTAATAATAATAATATTTGAGGATTATTTATTTTAAGCATATTTTTCATATAATTATTAGGCTCTTGGCTGCTGCGAACAAAACTTTGGAGCTCCTGGAGTGAGTGCAATTCGCAGTATAGAACGTGAAAGGTATCCTGTGATAATTGTGGTATCCCGTGTCCGAGCTACGACAGAAATCAGCAATGTGATTTATAGTAAGCAATATAATTCTATGCCAACGTATGCGTATATTTCTGTATGAAATACTTTTGAACACATTTAAAAATAAAGCGTGTTTTTAATCACTTTATAGGTCCGAACGCGGCCACCGTAGATGAATTAATGGGCAATTTGATGAATACTTCGGAAATGTATCAACTCAGAGACAACCGGACATTCGCGACGAAGATGAGCGCGAGGCGAGAGAGCGAGTAAAACGTGAACAAGATGAAGCTTACGAATTGTCATTGATCGCTGGATCGTGCCAAAGATGAGGCCAAGCGCGCAATGGAAGAACAAAAGCTGACGGAGGAAATGAAAGTCCAAGAAGCTGCTGAACAAGCCAAGGTGCGTATTTGCATACCAGGCATTACTATAAAATCAATACGTAATGCAATGACTTACACCATAATATTTTTATAGATGCTTCGTGATCAAATTGCTACTACTCTGCCCCCAGAGCCAGACACCAGCTGCACTGATCCCGTCTGCTCTTTAAAATGCCGACTTCCTGGCGGAAAAATTATTTCGAGAAGATTTCTCCAATCTACAACTTTGAATGTTCTGTTTGACTTCTTGTTCACCAAGGGTTTTCACCGGACGAGTATCGATTTTGACAACGTACCCAAAACGTGATGTGAGTCCGCATATATATCATCACTCAGACCAATTCGTACCTTGGAATTATATTTAATTTGTGTTTTCATGTATATAGCTAGCTGATTTGGTCGCGACCACCACGATGAATGGCATCTTTAGTCCTCAAGATACTCTTATTGTGGAATTACGATGACCGTCGATAAATTATTAGTAGCCGTATTATACTTTTGCAATGTAATATTCGATGATCTTTTTAGTTTCTCCGCCACTCAGCTAGTAAGGTATTTATGAAGTTTGGTCTTTGTACAACAATGTAAAATATGTAACAATTTAAAAAACTGAGAAAATGTACCCGTCAAATCTGACAATTCTCCTCCTCGCTGTCTCAGTTATCGTCTTATTATTGAACCGCATTGAATTTTATTCATAGTCTAGTTAGTTCTCAGGTCAAAGTTAGTTTATCGTTACGTTAATTTCGCGTACAAAAAGACGATATTTGGCAATGTCAGTTAATTACATATTTAAGAGGAGTATTTACAAAGTTGTAAATTTCAGATTTGAATGTGAATTGGTTGTATGCATTATCTTATCACTCACATAAGATCAAATTTGTTTTGTTTTTGGGGGAACTTTGAGAAACCTCATGACAGACCCCAGATAAACTTTTCAGCTTCCTCTTGGCTCTTGACGTAGCAAAGATAAGAAATTTGAGGATTACAACTTCAAGTGTTTTTTATGATTTTAAGTGGGCAATTTTGATAAGGTCTACCTTCTCACATGATGTTGGTTAATTAGTTACATATGAATTTATTGTTCTTACTTGCGCACATACTCAGCGATTGGGCACGGCATGTAATTTATGACAACAACATATATAGAAGAAACGTAAATAGCGTAGTTAAGTAGTATAGTTAATTAATTAGTTCCGTTTTACAGTACATCTGCAATGAGACTTATTATTCGAGAACTTATCGAGTCCTCATCTGCTGTATATTTAGTAAGATTTCATATTCAAAGTTTTAAATCGTAAAAGTTAATTGGATCGAAGAAGCCCCTTCAATGAATTCTGTAAAACAAGAAAATTTAAATAAATAAAGCAAGCAAATAACGAGATTGACTAGTCAAGGACAATTTTATTCCTCCAATAATAATAATTACACAGGTAAATTAAGAGTACATGCATAGACGTGATCTCATAATTAATCATTATCTAACACATAAGAGGAAGAGTCGATGATTAGCTGTGTTATAGCTGTAGATAAATATTATGTATCGCCACCTTTGTTGTTAAGAGTAATTTCAGGTTGATTGTTGAAGTCATTTTACAAAATCTTTGATCGTCATCAGTTATTACTCTTCGTCTTTGGGAAGTTCTTCAATTTTACCCATGACGGAAATGTCACCTTCCGTGTCCTCCTTATTGTTCTGCCCGTCGTTGTCCGCTTCGGCTGAAATAGCAATACCAAATTTTGGTCAGCATTTAAATGCAATGAGAAATATCTTGCTCAATTCATTTTAATTTGATTATTTAGTAATTCTGTGTTGTACTTTAGTCTAATTAGTGGATAAATTCAAAAACCAATTAACAATTTTGTCTACTAATTAATTGTAAGAGGTGCCTATTTATAATATTGAGTTGTACTGTTATATTTGGTTTCCTGTTATTTATTGCACTCATTTTCAGTAGTGTTCTATTGCCCTACCCGTTAAATATGTCGTAAGATCAACATCATCGCTGTCCTCGTCATTTTTGAAACCTGTGACGTAGTTATCAAAACGTTACCCAAATTGAACCTCTACAACTAGGTGGACGAGTATTGGTACATACAAACTTTCACCGTAGAAAAGTTGTGTGTATGTATGAAATTGTATGCATTTTTACCTTTCTTTATGTCTTCGTACTCCTTATGACTAGTCGAGGCAGGCGTTTTCCTCGCGTTGCTGAGCCCCTTTTCTGCCTTTATTGCCTGTACAATTCATAATAAGTCAAATTAAGTCATAAAATCTCTAATCATCTTTCACTCGCATAGAATCCAGTAATCATGTATTAGTCTTATTATCAATCTAATAAAATATACCGTTACAGATAAAAGGAGCAGTATTTCTAGTGATAAGTACAGGCAAGTAGGACAGGACTTGTAAATAGTAGTGATTTAGTCAGTAATTTAGTAGTGAAAGTGGAGTCGTCTCGATTGGTGTTACTTTCTCCATCATTTTACTCACTCGCTACGATTTAGTGTTTGAAATGATTAGCTGTTTTTTTTGCAGATTTTTTTTGGACGAGGATGATTTTGTTATTCTTGTAAGATTTCTCGATCAGATTCCACACATCATGCAGTCTTTTTTAGTGGAATAGTACGTATGACTTGCCGTTTTGTTTTTATTCTTCCCTTTGTCATCATACGAGAGGGAGGAGGCATCCGTAATCTCGTCGGGGGCACCTCCCCCACCAGAAATCACTGAAAGGGTTACCTTCCCAGATAGGATTATTGGCGCCGTGTTATTCTCATAGTCATCGCCATAATCTCCCCCTTCCATTTCCACCTGGGAGTCTGAGACCATTAGTTGCTGTCCCGCCATGGGGAGTGGTCCCTCTAGAAAAATGGAGGGGATATCCTCCGGAGGAGATGGCGCCCGGTGGGGCACGGGAGGCGTCGCCATTCGGAAGGTGGGCGTTGGCGTTCGATCGTCCCACTTTTCGCCAGACTCCATCTCCGCCGTTTCTTCGATCCCGAGGACTGAGAGGATTTCTCGGTGTTGTTGAGATTGTGGGGAGGAGGCCTGTTTAGCCAACGCGATTGCAGCAGCCGCACTCTGTTGTATAATATGCGAGGATAGTTGTTGGGCAAAGAGGATAAGTTCAGGGGGGACAAGAACGGGGGTGTGGTTGGTGGTTGACTCATTGGTGGTGGTGGTGGTGGATGGGCTGAGGTGTTGGTTCTGTTGTAGAGGGGTGGCAACATGGACAACATGACATACAGACAAGGAGTGAGACAAGCAAGAGAAAGAAAGGATACGTATAAGAATTGTAGAATGACAGACTTTCTCTTTTCTTAGAAAGTGATAAACTCGAGGTAATATGAGACGGATTTAATTCCTATTTCAGAGAAAGTTTGTCATTAAGATGTATGTGTTTTATAGTTTAAATACACATGCAATTGTAAATATTGTATGACCAGTTTCGGTTTACAGAATGGTTAGCTAAAATGTGTGGAGAAAGCGGGGGGAAAATAATAATAACGGTACAAGAGACAATTTGTAAATAAAATATGGAGAAGAATACTACACTGACATGTAACACCAATTTAACGACATAACTAGAAGGACAGAGACAGAATAGTAAAGTAAAAAAAACAAGAACGTTAACAACAGGACATTATAAATACAGCGACAAATAAGCACACTTATTTGGGACTACATTTTTACAACACGCTGAACTAATTTACATACCTAAATGCATAGTAAATAAGGTCTTATTCGACTCACATGTTTCGACTTTTTCGAACCGCCGTGTCTCGGCGGCGTTGGGGGTCGTACGGGTTCCTCTTCTTCCTCCTCCTCCTCCTCAACTTCTTCTTCCTCTTCGTCATCCTCCACTTCCGGTTTCTTGGCCTCCGGAAGTTGGAACGTCACCTCTTTCTCTGCACTGGGATGTCGTTTCACGGAAGATTTTCGTTCCGGCTCCAACTTTGCTTTCTCTTCGGATTTTTTATTTTCCTCCTTAATTGAGCCTTTGGGTTGTTCTAAGTCCACCTGGGTTAGCATTACATGGGGTCTCATTTTCCGAAACTCTCCTCTTTCCTTCGTGTATATTTTTATGTAATGTGTTAGTGTATCGTGTCTAGTGTGAGTGTGTGGTGGACGGTAAAGTATTTGTAATGATGAGAGTTAATTTCTGGGGGGAATTGATCCAAATTTAATCCAAATTCCTGATGACGGGCTAAACTAACCTCTTTTTCCGGCTTAGACGAAGAACGAGACTCTTCATTCTTTTGTGATATCTTTGTTAATTCATCAGTCTCAATTTTCGACGCTTGCTGTCCCAACGCGGACACTTGGTCAAGAATTCCTTGCACAGCTTTCACAACTAGAGCCAAATAATGCCATACCGTTTTCATACCATGTCATTGATGATAACATATTTATGAAAATATGTATGAATAATTTTTTTTACGAAATTAAACACAAAAAGCGTCACTTTAAGTTGTTAGTCACAATTTGAACATGAATCAAATAGAGAGAATCAAATACTTATACATAACAGTGAAAGAGTTAGTATAGGAAAAAAATAAGGCGAATACAATGATGGAAAAAATTGGCGTTTTTGGCCCTAGTCCTGATAAGCGCAGGGTGCATATATATTTATTTATATATATTATCGCATTCGGGTACAAGAATCGATGAGCATTCAGAAAATTAAAAAATTACGGTCCCCACAATACATACATTTCTTTTCAGATTTCACAAGAAACCATGCAAAATCATTTACAAAAGGGGTTCACATTCCTCACTTTTCAAGAAAATCAGGGGATTTCTTTACATTCGCCACCCATCGTGTAAGGTGTGTTGATCTCGAACTCATCATCTCATTTCATGGCATATTTAATGTGTGATAAGGTGTCAAGTAATTTTTAAGTAAGGATAGATCAGTTAAGAGGGACACACAACATACCCCTGAGCTTTAAGGACTTTGGCCAACATAGCGAGGCGATCGGATCCCATGGACGTGATCATGCGTTCCATCGCCAGTTGCGTCTCTTCTAACTGCCTTCGCAACGAGTCGATCTCTACCTCGCCTACATTATTCGTTTTCAACGAGGACAGTTCCAACATTTTTATCTTTAACAGAATTCCCCTCTCCACAGAGTTCTCCACTAAAAAGCCCTGCTCACATTCGGCTAGAAAGTTTGAAAAATTTAAAAAGAAAATAACGAAAGGAAACAGGCAGAAATAGAAAAATTATACCGATTTTTTATATAAAAAAACACACGAAGAAGAAACAGGCATGAAAATTATCTAATATACTAAACTGCAACTAAATATTTAATAAAGAGAAAGTGTATGGAAAATCATTCCAAAAAATTGCATATCACGCATCTACCTACGAAGAAAGTGGACCAAATATTCAATAATTCTGCCAATATTTTACTTACTGGCATCTCGATCTCGAGCTCCTGTCCCCCATTAGTGGTAGTAGCACACACGGAAAAAAACAGAAAAAACAGACAACGTGTTAGTACATGTGAAAAAGAAGATGAGAAATTCTGACCAGGATGAGATTCTTGTGAGCAAACGTCCTCTTTCCTACTACTTTCACCAGCTGCGGGGATTGACACGTTATTATCAGATACGCCCGGCTTGGTGAGGAGGACATCTTGCGTGACGACTTGTGCGGGGGATGATGCATCACCTGTAATTTCATTCGGTTTAGCAGACCGATTGCTGTCCGGTTTCGTGGTGGTAGTTGTTGTAAGCACACTTTGAGAAGGGGTTAATTCGTTTTTTAAGCTGGTGGTAACAAGGGTGGACTCTGTAGCCTTGTCGGAAATAAGAGGAGGGAAATCATCCGGTCCAGTTTCGGATTGTTGCTCGACTAGGGGTTCGGTTTTAGTAGCGAGAAGTGTGGAGGATTTCAAGGGGTTTGTGCAAGATTCGAGCGTTATGGGTGGAACGGAGAGGGGATGAACTTCCGGGATGAATTCTATCTCGGATTTGGAGTCACGTGGTGGGGAGGATTTTACACTTTGGAGGAAGGAATACATGGCAGCGATTTCGGCGTCGTCGGGTTCAACTAGTTCGAAATCTAGGGATGAATCTGGTTCGTTTTCGAGTAAAGTTTGGGGATTGTGAGGGGTAGAATTTGACTCTAATAAATCTGTAATTTGTGGTGACGCTGATGCCGCAATATTCTCGGAAATTATTGTTTGATCTTGTTGCTCTGAATTGAAAACTTCAACCAGGTTGGGAGATGTTAAATTTTCCTCCTGTTTCTCCTCGGAGGTAGTATTGCTTGTTAGGATTGCCATCAACTCAGGTGGCCGGGATTGGATTACTTGCTCTGCTTGATCGATAACTTGGTCGATTATTGACGCAATGTGATCTCTTTCCGAGTCTAAGATGTTTGTGTCATCGGCTTTCTCTAAAATTTCAGTTTTCTGATCTGGTAGGTCGACTTTCTCCGAAATTTCAATTTTCTGATCTGGTAGGTCGACTTTCTCCAAAATTTCAGTTTTCTGATCTGGTAGGTCGACTTTCTCCAAAATTTCAATTTTCTGATCTGGTAGGTCGACTTTCTCCGAAATTTCAATTTTCTGATCTGGTAGGTCGACTTTCTCCAAAATTTCAATTTTCTGATCTGGTAGGTCGACTTTCTCCAAAATTTCAGTTTTCTGATCTGGTAGGTCGACTTTCTCCAAAATTTCAATTTTCTGATCTGGTAGGTCGACTTTCTCCAAAATTTCAATTTTCTGATCTGGTAGGTCGACTTTCTCCGAAATTTCAATTTTCTGATCTGGTAGGTCGACTTTCTCCAAAATTTCAGTTTTCTGATCTGGTAGGTCGACTTTCTCCAAAATTTCAATTTTCTGATCTGGTAGGTCGACTTTCTCCGAAATTTCAATTTTCTGATCTGGTAGGTCGACTTTCTCCAAAATTTCAATTTTCTGATCTGGTAGGTCGACTTTCTCCAAAATTTCAATTTTCTGATCTGGTAGGTCGGCTTTCTCCGAAATTTCAATTTTCTGATCTGGTAGGTCGACTTTCTCCAAAATTTCAATTTTCTGATCTGGTAGGTCGACTTTCTCCAAAATTTCAATTTTCTGATCTGGTAGGTCGACTTTCTCCGAAATTTCAATTTTCTGATCTGGTAGGTCGACTTTCTCCAAAATTTCAGTTTTCTGATCTGGTAGGTCGACTTTCTCCAAAATTTCAATTTTCTGATCTGGTAGGTCGACTTTCTCCGAAATTTCAATTTTCTGATCTGGTAGGTCGACTTTCTCCAAAATTTCAATTTTCTGATCTGGTAGGTCGACTTTCTCCAAAATTTCAATTTTCTGATCTGGTAGGTCGGCTTTCTCCAAAATTTCAATTTTCTGATCTGGTAGGTCGGCTTTCTCCAAAATTTCAATTTTCTGATCTGGTTGGTCGACTTTCTCCAAAACCTCAATTTTCTGATCTTGTAGCGAATCGTGGGGGAAAGCAGTTGGAGCTATTTCGTCCACGGGTTTGTTAGTCTCGTTACTTATTAACAATATTGAGGTATTACTGTCTGGAGAAAGTTGTGCTGATTGTGTGCCAAGAAGCATTTCTGTCAAATTGACGCTGTCTTGGAGAGGTTTTTGTGATGGTGGTGTGACTATTCCTACGTGATCTAGAATGGCTGACTCGATACTATTTTGCGGTGTTAGTGGTACTTCTGCTGACGCTAAAGTTTTATCTTTGACAACCACTTTTTCTACCTGCTCTTTCCCCCTACTTTCTCCACCTTCTACTTTCTCCACCATAATCTCACTCTCCTTGACGGTAATGACAGAATCATTGGAATCCATCGACCTATCTCCTGCTGGCTTTTCTAATTCCTCGACCGCCGTTATTTCAACGCCAGAGCCCAAATTCTTTAAGAATGCCTTCTTCTGCCTGCTCATGCTATTGGTCGCTTCGTCATCCACCAGGGTAACGTAACCTCCCAAGGTGTCTACTACCGTCCCACTCGCCACGACGGACCCCTCTTCCACCGGGCTGATTTCTAACCCCGATTTTTTTTGGTTGGCCAATATCGGCTCAGAATTTTTTCGACCTTCGTCGATTAGCGTGATGAGAGGAGTGGACAACGGGGAGTCGTTGCTGCTCATGGAACTGGCCGAATTTTTAGTCTCAAGGCTACCTACTTTCTTTCGTTTTGTGCGTTTTGGTGGGATTGGAGGTTGATCTAATGGTGGTTCTAATTTAGGTGTGGAAGAAAGTATCGTGGTTTTGGCCTCGTTTAAAATTCTCTTAGCTAAAGCTTCTGCATATTCTAGGACTTCTTGAGAAATGGATGATTTCCAAATTTCTGGTGTAATCTTTTTTGTGACGGGTTTCTCTTCTTTTATTAGATTAGTAGAAATTGTGATGTTACTCTTGTCAGGTTCGACAGGCAAATCAGTTAAAGGCACATCCTGATTATTTTGATTAGTAATTTCTTGGTTAGTGACACAACTTGTGTCAACTACTTGTTCTACGCCTGTTAATTGGTTTTGATTCGAATCATTAGCAGTAACAGTACTTGTGGCATCGGCCAAAATGCGGTTAGCCAAGGATCCAGCATACTCGACAAGTTGCGGGGAAGGTGGAGTAGCACTGATGACGGGTGAAAGTTCGTCGTCAATTTTGTCCTCTTGTTGTCCATCGTGTCGGGAAGCGTCTAATTTTCCAGTTGGGCAAGAAACATGTTCAAAATCAGCGTCGGAAATTTCTATCGTTTCATCAAAAAATAGAGCAGCGGATGTTAGCTGTTCTGGCGTTAGTCGTTCATCGCTAGGGTTTTGGGGAGGGTTATCAACGAAAAAGTCTGTCTTATCGTCGCCAGGAGTAGTAGTGGTAGTCGTTTTATTATCGTCATGCTCAATTATCGTTGCAACCTCAGGTATTTTTTGCGGCTCTACAAAAATTTCTGACGCCACAGGCGGCGTGGACGGAGTGGGTGGTTGCACGGTCAAGGTTGGAGGTACGGCTTTTTTCGTTGCGGCTAAAATCATCGTATCTTGTTCCATAGATGATGACGAGGGCTCGTAAGAAGACGACGTGGTAGTTTCATTCGGCGACCAAGAATCAGTATTGTGAATTTCACTCTTCTCGTCGTCGCCATCATCATCTTTGGAATAATCTTCTTCTTGGGAAACTGTTTCACGTTCTGGATATGATTGATTGTGAGTATAAGTATAGAAAAAATAGGAGATGGAGCTTTGTTTAAGAAAATCAGGTATCGCAATTTTTTACAGGTTTTACGAGTTATTTGGTGATTTTGGTTTGGCGAAAAAAACATAAAATTGCGAAACTAGGGTGGGCACTTTCACTCTCTCTGAATTAAGTACAACTATATATTTTTTTTACGAAGGGTAAATAATTTAAGTATGAGTCGTTCGTTACTTTTGGGCCGTGGTGATTGAAAAAAGGAAGCTCAAAATGATACTACATAAATAACGGTTACATTTTTTACGGTTACAAATCTAGCGTGTTTTATGAGTAAATATAAAGCTGAGGTTTTCTGCTGTATTTGCTGAATTTTACGAGAATTCAGCCGAAGTTGTGATCGAAGAAATTAGGAGAATGGTATTATTACTATTATGAGATGATTTTTTACCTAGTCGACCCTTGAAAGTGTCGCTTTTTCCTGCAGCAGCACCTGCCGAAGCCTTCCTCCTATTTGCATCCTCCTTCTGCTTGTAGTCGTCTACGACCTTCTTCGACCGTTCGGATCCGTTGGGGTATGCATCCTCGGAGGAGGAGTAGGCTCCATACTTCCGGTGGTCTGGGTCAATCAGATCTTTTAGGATGGGTTGAGGTTTCACGGGAGGAGAAATCTCGTCAGCCGGCTTTTTAAAGAGGATCTGTGTCCGAAAACCATTAAAGTAAAGGCATGACTTTCACTTGTATAAACTAGTGAAAGTGGGTATTTTATTCGTTTATTTAGTATGATCAGTCACGAAAGCAGAAAATACCAGCAGATTTAGTCACGATCTAAATGTATTTTGCTAATCTAACCAAGTTTGTTGTACTACAATACAATAAATTAGTAGAAATCACCCTAAGATTTCGAAACTTATTCCAACTTACGCAGAGACACGAATACACATAGTCGCAAGTCACATTGACCATGAAATACCAGGAAACGAGCTAGTATAGAAAGTAAGGAAAGTAGAATAACATAAAGAAGATAAGTACAGAATGCTAATAAAAGAATTGCACATGTGTACATATGTAAATATGTATGTATGCAAAAAATAGAGTAACGCAGATATAAGTCAGAACAACATTCATGAAAATTGGGATAAGACTTGTGTGATAAAATTACCTTCATTAAGGTGTAGACAAAGAAGCAAATTATCCCAAAAGTATACATCGGCATAACAATTCCCATCGTGCCTGACCCCTTTGGAGTATTTGGGACGTGTGCGGCTTGAGCCTAAATAATTTAAAATATGTTATTGACTAACTATTGATTAATTGGGTTAATTATATATGGAAGAGTTAAAATTAAATTGGGTTTGATTATACATAGCAAGAACAAGAGAAAAACAGGACAGGACGAGACGAGACGTGGCATGTAATAAGTAAACAGAAGAAAGAAAGTAACGAGTCATTGTCGAAACGTTTATCAACTAATTGGGTGATTAGTAATCCGTTCATTTAATTTCTGGAATCGAATATATTTCGAGTTGATCGTGGTAAGGAAAAATTCCAAGATGTCGTCGCGTGACGAAATTTTGACAGATTTTCAGGTATTTTGAAAATGTAGCAATTTTTTTTACATCGTCATAGTAAGTCGTGTTTTATTATAGGCATGCACTGGTATCGATGACGTTGAAGTGGCAATTCTTCATTTAACTGAGAATAATTGGGATTTACTAGTAAGTTAATTAAAACTAAATTCTAAATTCGATGGCCAGTCGTTCGATTGGCTGTCCGTCCAAACGATGATATGTCGAGTAATTAATTGGTAATCAAATTTAGATATGCAAATATGAAATTGTAATTTTTAGCGATTTGCGTAACATTATATTTACAAATTAAATGGTTTGTCTTTGTATAACTTCCAGAGCGCCGTCAACAAAGTCTTACCACAAGATACTCAAACGTTACCCTCTGAACGAAGTTTTCCAGTCTTTCCATCCGTTCCAGTGAATAGATTTCGAGGATTCTTAGATATGGATCATGTAAATTTCTTAATTTCAATTAATTTCTCAACATTACAATTTGCATTATCTCATATTTTTTGTTCAATTTGTTCACAGGATTCTTCAGGGTTAGACACAATTGATATCGACGAAGCTGACGACGCAGTACTGGTCCCTCCTCCGCGAAATCCTAGTAACGGAGTCATTCGTCACAGTAGTCAAGCTTCAAGCGCTACTACTACGAGTGTTAAACAAAATAGTTCCTCATCGACATCCTCAAAAACAGCAGAAACACCCTTCTTTGTCAAAGAGGAAAAACCCCGTAGTAGTTCTTCGTCAAACTCTCGTGCTAAAGTTACTCTGAGCAGCGATTTTATGAAATCTGGCCCCAGTGGGTCCAAAAAAGGTGCAGGCAGTAGAGAGATTACATTTAACGTGCGGTTAGACACCACAGGGGCTGCGCTGACGGCGAAGCTCGCTGAGTGCGAGACGGTCGACACGTTGAAAACGCTCATTCATGCTCAGTAAGCGAATCATTGCAAGCGATTTATATGTATTTGCATTTTTTATTAATGTGGAAATTTAATTGAGGTATTAATTTCTACTAGATTCGAAATCCCTCCTTGTCAGCAAAAACTAAAAGGATGGCCAAAATGTCCATCTGACGGTGCAAAGTTGGGCTCTTTGGGTCTTCCTGACGAAATAAACTTGTCTCTTTTCACAAACGGTCCAGCCATGGACTTTACAGGGGCTGGGACTAGCAGCAGTAGCAATAGTGTCGGGTATAAAAATTGGAATTATTATGATTTTGATTACTAATTAGGTTTAGAGAGCTGATTTTATTAATTTTATTAAACAGAAAAACTGAAGATAAATATTCACTCGTAATAAACGATGAAACAAAGAACGAGACGCTTGCGATTGACTTTCCTGGTTCGACAACGGTCCGTAGCGTAAAAGAGGACATGTCCCACGTAAGTGATACTCCAGTCCGGTTCCAAGTTTGGACGGGATGGCCAACTGGAACTACTGACACCATGGTAAGGTTCTAACTTTTAATTGTAAGTTAAAGTATCCTTAGCATCAACTTATTTTGTTAACATGGTGTATTCTTTTCTAAATTAGACACTAAGTGCATGCGGGCTGGATAAACCTCGTCATACTTTATCTTTTCGAAAACAAGTTTCTGCTGCCAGTTCTTCTGCCGATCTTAGTAAAAGGGTACGTGGTTCTTGAAAGAAGAAATTGTAAAAATAAAGTGAACATTTAAATTCATTATTCAAGATGATGGAGCTTGGTGATGGCTCGGAGACGTCGTCAGACGTGGAAGACCTTACAGAGTCGTATCCATTAGAGGAGGATTTCTACAGTCAAGAAGTCAGCACAACACCACAACGATTTCTTAGTAAGCCAGGATTAGCTTGACAATTAGTTACAATGTGAATGGAGCAAGGTTTGATCACAATTTCACAAATCGTAGTTCCGGACAATGCACCAGACGAAGCTGTAGGATCGATCCAGTTTGCTGACAACTTTTTCGCTCGATACGGTTCTTGTCATCCAATGTTTTTCCACGGAACGCTAGAAGATGCTGTGAAAGAAGCGTGTTTTCAGCCAGCCAAAAATGTAACAATTTTAAACAATACTAGAGTTAATTATTGCAATGTTTATAGAATCTAATATTCTTGCTGTCATGATTTTATAGAGAAAGTTATTGGCAATCTATTTGCACCATGATGGATCCGTCGTTTCCAATGTATTTTGCCAACATATCCTGTGTAACGAGTCTGTCGTGTCGTATTTAACGGGGAATTATGTCATTTGGGGGTGGGACGTTACCAACGAATCGAATCGGCAGTTGTGAGTATTTATTAATTTAAAATGTTATCTAATAATAATAATATTTGAGGATTATTTATTTTAAGCATATTTTTCATATAATTATTAGGCTCTTGGCTGCTGCGAACAAGAACTTTGGAGCTCCTGGAGTGAGTGCAATTCGCAGTATAGAACGTGAAAGGTATCCTGTGATAATTGTGGTATCCCGTGTCCGAGCTACGACAGAAATCAGCAATGTGATTTATAGTAAGCAAATATAATTCTATGCCAACGTATGCGTATATTTCTGTATGAAATACTTTTGAACACATTTAAAAATAAAGCGTGTTTTTAATCACTTTATAGGTCCGAACGCGGCCACCGTAGATGAATTAATGGGCAATTTGATGAATACTTCGGAAATGTATCAAACTCAGAGACAAACCGACATTCGCGACGAAGATGAGCGCGAGGCGAGAGAGCGAGTAAAACGTGAACAAGATGAAGCTTACGAATTGTCATTGATCGCTGATCGTGCCAAAGATGAGGCCAAGCGCGCAATGGAAGAACAAAAGCTGACGGAGGAAATGAAAGTCCAAGAAGCTGCTGAACAAGCCAAGGTGCGTATTTGCATACAGGCATTACTATAAAATCAATACGTAATGCAATGACTTACACCATAATATTTTTATAGATGCTTCGTGATCAAATTGCTACTACTCTGCCCCCAGAGCCAGACACCAGCTGCACTGATCCCGTCTGCTCTTTAAAATGCCGACTTCCTGGCGGAAAAATTATTTCGAGAAGATTTCTCCAATCTACAACTTTGAATGTTCTGTTTGACTTCTTGTTCACCCAAGGGTTTTCACCGGACGAGTATCGATTTTTGACAACGTACCCAAAACGTGATGTGAGTCCGCATATATATCATCACTCAGACCAATTCGTACCTTGGAATTATATTTAATTTGTGTTTTCATGTATATAGCTAGCTGATTTGGTCGCGACCACCACGATGAATGGCATCTTTAGTCCTCAAGATACTCTTATTGTGGAATTACGATGACCGTCGATAAATTATTAGTAGCCGTATTATACTTTTTGCAATGTAATATTCGATGATCTTTTTAGTTTCTCCGCCACTCAGCTAGTAAGGTATTTATGAAGTTTGGTCTTTGTACAACAATGTAAAATATGTAACAATTTAAAAAACTGAGAAAATGTACCCGTCAAATCTGACAATTCTCCTCCTCGCCTGTCTCAGTTATCGTCTTATTATTGAACCGCATTGAATTTTATTCATAGTCTAGTTAGTTCTCAGGTCAAAGTTAGTTTATCGTTACGTTAATTTCGCGTACAAAAAGACGATATTTGGCAATGTCAGTTAATTACATATTTAAGAGGAGTATTTACAAAGTTGTAAATTTCAGATTTGAATGTGAATTGGTTGTATGCATTATCTTATCACTCACATAAGATCAAATTTGTTTTGTTTTTGGGGGAACTTTGAGAAACCTCATGACAGACCCCAGATAAACTTTTCAGCTTCCTCTTGGCTCTTGACGTAGCAAAGATAAGAAATTTGAGGATTACAACTTCAAGTGTTTTTTATGATTTTAAGTGGGCAATTTTGATAAGGTCTACCTTCTCACATGATGTTGGTTAATTAGTTACATATGAATTTATTGTTCTTACTTGCGCACATACTCAGCGATTGGGCACGGCATGTAATTTATGACAACAACATATATAGAAGAAACGTAAATAGCGTAGTTAAGTAGTATAGTTAATTAATTAGTTCCGTTTTACAGTACATCTGCAATGAGACTTATTATTCGAGAACTTATCGAGTCCTCATCTGCTGTATATTTAGTAAGATTTCATATTCAAAGTTTTAAATCGTAAAAGTTAATTGGATCGAAGAAGCCCCTTCAATGAATTCTGTAAAACAAGAAAATTTAAATAAATAAAGCAAGCAAATAACGAGATTGACTAGTCAAGGACAATTTTATTCCTCCAATAATAATAATTACACAGGTAAATTAAGAGTACATGCATAGACGTGATCTCATAATTAATCATTATCTAACACATAAGAGGAAGAGTCGATGATTAGCTGTGTTATAGCTGTAGATAAATATTATGTATCGCCACCTTTGTTGTTAAGAGTAATTTCAGGTTGATTGTTGAAGTCATTTTACAAAATCTTTGATCGTCATCAGTTATTACTCTTCGTCTTTGGGAAGTTCTTCAATTTTACCCATGACGGAAATGTCACCTTCCGTGTCCTCCTTATTGTTCTGCCCGTCGTTGTCCGCTTCGGCTGAAATAGCAATACCAAATTTTGGTCAGCATTTAAATGCAATGAGAAATATCTTGCTCAATTCATTTTAATTTGATTATTTAGTAATTCTGTGTTGTACTTTAGTCTAATTAGTGGATAAATTCAAAAACCAATTAACAATTTTGTCTACTAATTAATTGTAAGAGGTGCCTATTTATAATATTGAGTTGTACTGTTATATTTGGTTTCCTGTTATTTATTGCACTCATTTTCAGTAGTGTTCTATTGCCCTACCCGTTAAATATGTCGTAAGATCAACATCATCGCTGTCCTCGTCATTTTTGAAACCTGTGACGTAGTTATCAAAACGTTACCCAAATTGAACCTCTACAACTAGGTGGACGAGTATTGGTACATACAAACTTTCACCGTAGAAAAGTTGTGTGTATGTATGAAATTGTATGCATTTTTACCTTTCTTTATGTCTTCGTACTCCTTATGACTAGTCGAGGCAGGCGTTTTCCTCGCGTTGCTGAGCCCCTTTTCTGCCTTTATTGCCTGTACAATTCATAATAAGTCAAATTAAGTCATAAAATCTCTAATCATCTTTCACTCGCATAGAATCCAGTAATCATGTATTAGTCTTATTATCAATCTAATAAAATATACCGTTACAGATAAAAGGAGCAGTATTTCTAGTGATAAGTACAGGCAAGTAGGACAGGACTTGTAAATAGTAGTGATTTAGTCAGTAATTTAGTAGTGAAAGTGGAGTCGTCTCGATTGGTGTTACTTTCTCCATCATTTTACTCACTCGCTACGATTTAGTGTTTGAAATGATTAGCTGTTTTTTTTGCAGATTTTTTTTTGGACGAGGATGATTTTGTTATTCTTGTAAGATTTCTCGATCAGATTCCACACATCATGCAGTCTTTTTTAGTGGAATAGTACGTATGACTTGCCGTTTTGTTTTTATTCTTCCCTTTGTCATCATACGAGAGGGAGGAGGCATCCGTAATCTCGTCGGGGGCACCTCCCCCACCAGAAATCACTGAAAGGGTTACCTTCCCAGATAGGATTATTGGCGCCGTGTTATTCTCATAGTCATCGCCATAATCTCCCCCTTCCATTTCCACCTGGGAGTCTGAGACCATTAGTTGCTGTCCCGCCATGGGGAGTGGTCCCTCTAGAAAAATGGAGGGGATATCCTCCGGAGGAGATGGCGCCCGGTGGGGCACGGGAGGCGTCGCCATTCGGAAGGTGGGCGTTGGCGTTCGATCGTCCCACTTTTCGCCAGACTCCATCTCCGCCGTTTCTTCGATCCCGAGGACTGAGAGGATTTCTCGGTGTTGTTGAGATTGTGGGGAGGAGGCCTGTTTAGCCAACGCGATTGCAGCAGCCGCACTCTGTTGTATAATATGCGAGGATAGTTGTTGGGCAAAGAGGATAAGTTCAGGGGGGACAAGAACGGGGGTGTGGTTGGTGGTTGACTCATTGGTGGTGGTGGTGGTGGATGGGCTGAGGTGTTGGTTCTGTTGTAGAGGGGTGGCAACATGGACAACATGACATACAGACAAGGAGTGAGACAAGCAAGAGAAAGAAAGGATACGTATAAGAATTGTAGAATGACAGACTTTCTCTTTTCTTAGAAAGTGATAAACTCGAGGTAATATGAGACGGATTTAATTCCTATTTCAGAGAAAGTTTGTCATTAAGATGTATGTGTTTTATAGTTTAAATACACATGCAATTGTAAATATTGTATGACCAGTTTCGGTTTACAGAATGGTTAGCTAAAATGTGTGGAGAAAGCGGGGGGAAAATAATAATAACGGTACAAGAGACAATTTGTAAATAAAATATGGAGAAGAATACTACACTGACATGTAACACCAATTTAACGACATAACTAGAAGGACAGAGACAGAATAGTAAAGTAAAAAAAACAAGAACGTTAACAACAGGACATTATAAATACAGCGACAAATAAGCACACTTATTTGGGACTACATTTTTACAACACGCTGAACTAATTTACATACCTAAATGCATAGTAAATAAGGTCTTATTCGACTCACATGTTTCGACTTTTTCGAACCGCCGTGTCTCGGCGGCGTTGGGGGTCGTACGGGTTCCTCTTCTTCCTCCTCCTCCTCCTCAACTTCTTCTTCCTCTTCGTCATCCTCCACTTCCGGTTTCTTGGCCTCCGGAAGTTGGAACGTCACCTCTTTCTCTGCACTGGGATGTCGTTTCACGGAAGATTTTCGTTCCGGCTCCAACTTTGCTTTCTCTTCGGATTTTTTATTTTCCTCCTTAATTGAGCCTTTGGGTTGTTCTAAGTCCACCTGGGTTAGCATTACATGGGGTCTCATTTTCCGAAACTCTCCTCTTTCCTTCGTGTATATTTTTATGTAATGTGTTAGTGTATCGTGTCTAGTGTGAGTGTGTGGTGGACGGTAAAGTATTTGTAATGATGAGAGTTAATTTCTGGGGGGAATTGATCCAAATTTAATCCAAATTCCTGATGACGGGCTAAACTAACCTCTTTTTCCGGCTTAGACGAAGAACGAGACTCTTCATTCTTTTGTGATATCTTTGTTAATTCATCAGTCTCAATTTTCGACGCTTGCTGTCCCAACGCGGACACTTGGTCAAGAATTCCTTGCACAGCTTTCACAACTAGAGCCAAATAATGCCATACCGTTTTCATACCATGTCATTGATGATAACATATTTATGAAAATATGTATGAATAATTTTTTTTACGAAATTAAACACAAAAAGCGTCACTTTAAGTTGTTAGTCACAATTTGAACATGAATCAAATAGAGAGAATCAAATACTTATACATAACAGTGAAAGAGTTAGTATAGGAAAAAAATAAGGCGAATACAATGATGGAAAAAATTGGCGTTTTTGGCCCTAGTCCTGATAAGCGCAGGGTGCATATATATTTATTTATATATATTATCGCATTCGGGTACAAGAATCGATGAGCATTCAGAAAATTAAAAAATTACGGTCCCCACAATACATACATTTCTTTTCAGATTTCACAAGAAACCATGCAAAATCATTTACAAAAGGGGTTCACATTCCTCACTTTTCAAGAAAATCAGGGGATTTCTTTACATTCGCCACCCATCGTGTAAGGTGTGTTGATCTCGAACTCATCATCTCATTTCATGGCATATTTAATGTGTGATAAGGTGTCAAGTAATTTTTAAGTAAGGATAGATCAGTTAAGAGGGACACACAACATACCCCCTGAGCTTTAAGGACTTTGGCCAACATAGCGAGGCGATCGGATCCCATGGACGTGATCATGCGTTCCATCGCCAGTTGCGTCTCTTCTAACTGCCTTCGCAACGAGTCGATCTCTACCTCGCCTACATTATTCGTTTTCAACGAGGACAGTTCCAACATTTTTATCTTTAACAGAATTCCCCTCTCCACAGAGTTCTCCACTAAAAAGCCCTGCTCACATTCGGCTAGAAAGTTTGAAAAATTTAAAAAGAAAATAACGAAAGGAAACAGGCAGAAATAGAAAAATTATACCGATTTTTTATATAAAAAAACACACGAAGAAGAAACAGGCATGAAAATTATCTAATATACTAAACTGCAACTAAATATTTAATAAAGAGAAAGTGTATGGAAAATCATTCCAAAAAATTGCATATCACGCATCTACCTACGAAGAAAGTGGACCAAATATTCAATAATTCTGCCAATATTTTACTTACTGGCATCTCGATCTCGAGCTCCTGTCCCCCATTAGTGGTAGTAGCACACACGGAAAAAAACAGAAAAAACAGACAACGTGTTAGTACATGTGAAAAAGAAGATGAGAAATTCTGACCAGGATGAGATTCTTGTGAGCAAACGTCCTCTTTCCTACTACTTTCACCAGCTGCGGGGATTGACACGTTATTATCAGATACGCCCGGCTTGGTGAGGAGGACATCTTGCGTGACGACTTGTGCGGGGGATGATGCATCACCTGTAATTTCATTCGGTTTAGCAGACCGATTGCTGTCCGGTTTCGTGGTGGTAGTTGTTGTAAGCACACTTTGAGAAGGGGTTAATTCGTTTTTTAAGCTGGTGGTAACAAGGGTGGACTCTGTAGCCTTGTCGGAAATAAGAGGAGGGAAATCATCCGGTCCAGTTTCGGATTGTTGCTCGACTAGGGGTTCGGTTTTAGTAGCGAGAAGTGTGGAGGATTTCAAGGGGTTTGTGCAAGATTCGAGCGTTATGGGTGGAACGGAGAGGGGATGAACTTCCGGGATGAATTCTATCTCGGATTTGGAGTCACGTGGTGGGGAGGATTTTACACTTTGGAGGAAGGAATACATGGCAGCGATTTCGGCGTCGTCGGGTTCAACTAGTTCGAAATCTAGGGATGAATCTGGTTCGTTTTCGAGTAAAGTTTGGGGATTGTGAGGGGTAGAATTTGACTCTAATAAATCTGTAATTTGTGGTGACGCTGATGCCGCAATATTCTCGGAAATTATTGTTTGATCTTGTTGCTCTGAATTGAAAACTTCAACCAGGTTGGGAGATGTTAAATTTTCCTCCTGTTTCTCCTCGGAGGTAGTATTGCTTGTTAGGATTGCCATCAACTCAGGTGGCCGGGATTGGATTACTTGCTCTGCTTGATCGATAACTTGGTCGATTATTGACGCAATGTGATCTCTTTCCGAGTCTAAGATGTTTGTGTCATCGGCTTTCTCTAAAATTTCAGTTTTCTGATCTGGTAGGTCGACTTTCTCCGAAATTTCAATTTTCTGATCTGGTAGGTCGACTTTCTCCAAAATTTCAGTTTTCTGATCTGGTAGGTCGACTTTCTCCAAAATTTCAATTTTCTGATCTGGTAGGTCGACTTTCTCCGAAATTTCAATTTTCTGATCTGGTAGGTCGACTTTCTCCAAAATTTCAGTTTTCTGATCTGGTAGGTCGACTTTCTCCAAAATTTCAATTTTCTGATCTGGTAGGTCGACTTTCTCCGAAATTTCAATTTTCTGATCTGGTAGGTCGACTTTCTCCAAAATTTCAATTTTCTGATCTGGTAGGTCGACTTTCTCCAAAATTTCAATTTTCTGATCTGGTAGGTCGACTTTCTCCGAAATTTCAATTTTCTGATCTGGTAGGTCGACTTTCTCCAAAATTTCAATTTTCTGATCTGGTAGGTCGACTTTCTCCAAAATTTCAGTTTTCTGATCTGGTAGGTCGACTTTCTCCAAAATTTCAATTTTCTGATCTGGTAGGTCGACTTTCTCCAAAATTTCAATTTTCTGATCTGGTAGGTCGACTTTCTCCGAAATTTCAATTTTCTGATCTGGTAGGTCGACTTTCTCCAAAATTTCAGTTTTCTGATCTGGTAGGTCGACTTTCTCCAAAATTTCAATTTTCTGATCTGGTAGGTCGACTTTCTCCGAAATTTCAATTTTCTGATCTGGTAGGTCGACTTTCTCCAAAATTTCAATTTTCTGATCTGGTAGGTCGACTTTCTCCAAAATTTCAATTTTCTGATCTGGTAGGTCGGCTTTCTCCGAAATTTCAATTTTCTGATCTGGTAGGTCGACTTTCTCCAAAATTTCAATTTTCTGATCTGGTAGGTCGACTTTCTCCAAAATTTCAATTTTCTGATCTGGTAGGTCGACTTTCTCCGAAATTTCAATTTTCTGATCTGGTAGGTCGACTTTCTCCAAAATTTCAGTTTTCTGATCTGGTAGGTCGACTTTCTCCAAAATTTCAATTTTCTGATCTGGTAGGTCGACTTTCTCCGAAATTTCAATTTTCTGATCTGGTAGGTCGACTTTCTCCAAAATTTCAATTTTCTGATCTGGTAGGTCGACTTTCTCCAAAATTTCAATTTTCTGATCTGGTAGGTCGGCTTTCTCCAAAATTTCAATTTTCTGATCTGGTAGGTCGGCTTTCTCCAAAATTTCAATTTTCTGATCTGGTTGGTCGACTTTCTCCAAAACCTCAATTTTCTGATCTTGTAGCGAATCGTGGGGGAAAGCAGTTGGAGCTATTTCGTCCACGGGTTTGTTAGTCTCGTTACTTATTAACAATATTGAGGTATTACTGTCTGGAGAAAGTTGTGCTGATTGTGTGCCAAGAAGCATTTCTGTCAAATTGACGCTGTCTTGGAGAGGTTTTTGTGATGGTGGTGTGACTATTCCTACGTGATCTAGAATGGCTGACTCGATACTATTTTGCGGTGTTAGTGGTACTTCTGCTGACGCTAAAGTTTTATCTTTGACAACCACTTTTTCTACCTGCTCTTTCCCCCTACTTTCTCCACCTTCTACTTTCTCCACCATAATCTCACTCTCCTTGACGGTAATGACAGAATCATTGGAATCCATCGACCTATCTCCTGCTGGCTTTTCTAATTCCTCGACCGCCGTTATTTCAACGCCAGAGCCCAAATTCTTTAAGAATGCCTTCTTCTGCCTGCTCATGCTATTGGTCGCTTCGTCATCCACCAGGGTAACGTAACCTCCCAAGGTGTCTACTACCGTCCCACTCGCCACGACGGACCCCTCTTCCACCGGGCTGATTTCTAACCCCGATTTTTTTTGGTTGGCCAATATCGGCTCAGAATTTTTTCGACCTTCGTCGATTAGCGTGATGAGAGGAGTGGACAACGGGGAGTCGTTGCTGCTCATGGAACTGGCCGAATTTTTAGTCTCAAGGCTACCTACTTTCTTTCGTTTTGTGCGTTTTGGTGGGATTGGAGGTTGATCTAATGGTGGTTCTAATTTAGGTGTGGAAGAAAGTATCGTGGTTTTGGCCTCGTTTAAAATTCTCTTAGCTAAAGCTTCTGCATATTCTAGGACTTCTTGAGAAATGGATGATTTCCAAATTTCTGGTGTAATCTTTTTTGTGACGGGTTTCTCTTCTTTTATTAGATTAGTAGAAATTGTGATGTTACTCTTGTCAGGTTCGACAGGCAAATCAGTTAAAGGCACATCCTGATTATTTTGATTAGTAATTTCTTGGTTAGTGACACAACTTGTGTCAACTACTTGTTCTACGCCTGTTAATTGGTTTTGATTCGAATCATTAGCAGTAACAGTACTTGTGGCATCGGCCAAAATGCGGTTAGCCAAGGATCCAGCATACTCGACAAGTTGCGGGGAAGGTGGAGTAGCACTGATGACGGGTGAAAGTTCGTCGTCAATTTTGTCCTCTTGTTGTCCATCGTGTCGGGAAGCGTCTAATTTTCCAGTTGGGCAAGAAACATGTTCAAAATCAGCGTCGGAAATTTCTATCGTTTCATCAAAAAATAGAGCAGCGGATGTTAGCTGTTCTGGCGTTAGTCGTTCATCGCTAGGGTTTTGGGGAGGGTTATCAACGAAAAAGTCTGTCTTATCGTCGCCAGGAGTAGTAGTGGTAGTCGTTTTATTATCGTCATGCTCAATTATCGTTGCAACCTCAGGTATTTTTTGCGGCTCTACAAAAATTTCTGACGCCACAGGCGGCGTGGACGGAGTGGGTGGTTGCACGGTCAAGGTTGGAGGTACGGCTTTTTTCGTTGCGGCTAAAATCATCGTATCTTGTTCCATAGATGATGACGAGGGCTCGTAAGAAGACGACGTGGTAGTTTCATTCGGCGACCAAGAATCAGTATTGTGAATTTCACTCTTCTCGTCGTCGCCATCATCATCTTTGGAATAATCTTCTTCTTGGGAAACTGTTTCACGTTCTGGATATGATTGATTGTGAGTATAAGTATAGAAAAAATAGGAGATGGAGCTTTGTTTAAGAAAATCAGGTATCGCAATTTTTTACAGGTTTTACGAGTTATTTGGTGATTTTGGTTTGGCGAAAAAAACATAAAATTGCGAAACTAGGGTGGGCACTTTCACTCTCTCTGAATTAAGTACAACTATATATTTTTTTTACGAAGGGTAAATAATTTAAGTATGAGTCGTTCGTTACTTTTGGGCCGTGGTGATTGAAAAAAGGAAGCTCAAAATGATACTACATAAATAACGGTTACATTTTTTACGGTTACAAATCTAGCGTGTTTTATGAGTAAATATAAAGCTGAGGTTTTCTGCTGTATTTGCTGAATTTTACGAGAATTCAGCCGAAGTTGTGATCGAAGAAATTAGGAGAATGGTATTATTACTATTATGAGATGATTTTTTACCTAGTCGACCCTTGAAAGTGTCGCTTTTTCCTGCAGCAGCACCTGCCGAAGCCTTCCTCCTATTTGCATCCTCCTTCTGCTTGTAGTCGTCTACGACCTTCTTCGACCGTTCGGATCCGTTGGGGTATGCATCCTCGGAGGAGGAGTAGGCTCCATACTTCCGGTGGTCTGGGTCAATCAGATCTTTTAGGATGGGTTGAGGTTTCACGGGAGGAGAAATCTCGTCAGCCGGCTTTTTAAAGAGGATCTGTGTCCGAAAACCATTAAAGTAAAGGCATGACTTTCACTTGTATAAACTAGTGAAAGTGGGTATTTTATTCGTTTATTTAGTATGATCAGTCACGAAAGCAGAAAATACCAGCAGATTTAGTCACGATCTAAATGTATTTTGCTAATCTAACCAAGTTTGTTGTACTACAATACAATAAATTAGTAGAAATCACCCTAAGATTTCGAAACTTATTCCAACTTACGCAGAGACACGAATACACATAGTCGCAAGTCACATTGACCATGAAATACCAGGAAACGAGCTAGTATAGAAAGTAAGGAAAGTAGAATAACATAAAGAAGATAAGTACAGAATGCTAATAAAAGAATTGCACATGTGTACATATGTAAATATGTATGTATGCAAAAAATAGAGTAACGCAGATATAAGTCAGAACAACATTCATGAAAATTGGGATAAGACTTGTGTGATAAAATTACCTTCATTAAGGTGTAGACAAAGAAGCAAATTATCCCAAAAGTATACATCGGCATAACAATTCCCATCGTGCCTGACCCCTTTGGAGTATTTGGGACGTGTGCGGCTTGAGCCTAAATAATTAAAATATGTCGCGAATTAAGTCGATTTGTTGTATCACATTGTGAGTTCATGTAAATAGTAAACATTTACCATCGGTGGTCGCATTCCTGGAACAGGTCCGGGCTTTAATAAGGAGACAATCCATTAATTAATTAATTAGGATAATGAGCGACTTGTATGAAAATAATTGTTACCCTTGCTTCCCTATCGATCGTTCTCCTCGGAACACGAGGTGACGGAATAGCTTGACCTTTCTCTCGTAAGGCTGGATGCATTAGTTCGGGACGTAAGTGTCGCTCAGGTCGCATATGACCTAGGCAAAATTGTAGGAAGTTAGCAATTGCGGATCTTTGTCTTTTGTGCTATTAATAATTCCCCGTCTTGTTGGGAGCACGGTTTAAAACACAAATTTTAGTGGTTTAGTTATTTCTCTTGGTTTTAATGATTATGAACAACAATCGCCATTAAATTCCTGACACGTTGTTAGCAAAAATGGCCATTTAGTTGAGTTACGAATTATTTTTTAAACATGATTATTGACATTTTTCGTTATCAAGCCGCGTTTCCGCCACATCCTAATTCTTTGGAGTTCTTACTGGGCGAGCTAAACGGCCCCTTGGTCATCCTCGCGAGCCCAATTTCCTCCACGACGTCCACCCCGTAGCTAATTTTTAGACAGTGGGACGTATTAAAGGACCGGATCTGGTTGAGCGACTTTTTGTATTCTTTCGTCATGGCGGCGTTCTCCTTGAGAAGGAGCAGCACGTCGACGCCACACTGCTTCAAGATCTCATTGCGACACAGATTCGCCGCCGGTTTAGAGATCTCGATCTTTTTTCCAGGTTGACCGGAATCCAGAGGAGGAGGTAGTTTGCTATCTCGACGAAGTATGTTGCCACATATTTCTGTCATTAAGTGGTACGCGTTCGTGTCTTTTTCTGACATAACGTCGCAGCAGACTACAGATTCGTACATGGCACAGAGTAAAAAAATAACATGGTCAAAAAATCAAAATAATAACTTGTTCATAATTAATAATAGATTCGAGGTGGTTAGTAGTTTATTAAAGCAACATATCACATTTTTTTAATACGATGACCTTCCTGTTACAAATGTACACACCCGTGTCGCATTAATTTATTTATTAATGGCATGATTGACGGCACGGGCTGCAGATTAATTGTGTAAATTTAACCTATTTGCCATCCCTGAATTTTAATTGAGTTTCGCACATAATTTTTGAGCTCTACACGCCATATTTTAAATGCATCTCATCAAACTTTAGTCGCATAAACCGACAGGAAGTTGTGGGAGGATAATATTCATTGCGTATCCGTGAAATTGTGATATTCACGATGATGAGTTAACACTGCGACGATGAGCAAAAAGCTATCGAGATATTCAGGGCAGTAGGGATTATGCAGTCATGGAGGACAAACGTGTATATAAAAGTCTGAGTTTTTGCAACTGTTGTAAAGTCATGCAGTTTGAGAAGAAGAAAGTCAGTCAGAAGCTAAATTTAGATGAGTCGGCTCCAACCACGCTGAAGTTTAGAGGTATTTGTGACCACGGCAAGCCAAGTCACTAACTCACCAAGATCTCGTTGGATATGATGATGAAAATGATGTTGAAAATCAGTGCCATGAAAACTTACTAGTACCACCAACACACTTTTTTTCGTATATGAATTTATCCCAATTCGCCAGTGTAAGTAAATACACAGCTTTTAACTACTTACTTACTCCCTTTCAAAAATAAAATTTACGGATTTTCTTCCTTTATCAATCGCCGGCGTGGCGTGATTGATCTAAACGTCGAACGAAATATGCACATGTTTCCCCACACTTTGGTGTCAATCATTGCACCAAAAGATAAATAAACGTGTGGTCCATTATTAGACAAATGTGCATTTTTGAAAATATTATTTGACCTTAAATCAACCTTTAAAACGCTTTTAAATCCCGATTTCCGTGTTATTTACAAGTTTAGCACTCACACATATGTGAACATACTTACATGTCAATGGTTTAAAGCAGTAAATAATTTTTCTCATAAATTACCTTCATCCCCCGAGTCGCCGATAAGCGAGGCTGTAAACATAGGGTAGAAAATTCTCGGCCACAAGACGGCGAAACATCCCACAACCACGGCGAGTACAAAAATCGTCTTGCCACGACTGAAGCCATTGTGACCTCCCACGGCGACCCCCGTTGCCCCAGAGGAAGGCATTTTTAAGAATAATTTATATATAAAAACACATTCACACCGTCAACCGCTAAATCACATTCACTTTTTGACTAAAAAAAACTCCAACTTTCTCCTCAGTTATGTCCGCAAAAAAAACATTTAGAAATAAATAAAATATTTCAATAAAATACAATAACTTTTATCTCGCACACAATAAATACCGTTCTGCTAAACTGTGGCGATAATGGAGACGATCATGTACAGGGTCTAGTTCTACTGCGGTATTATTGCACAACAAAATCGTGGACTAAAGTTCGTATCGTTTGGGGGACTCTCATCCAAGAGTAAAAGTCTTATCATCTTTTGGCACCCAATCCACTACTTGGCCAAAGCAAAACTTATTTTGAATCTGGGTTTGTTAAAGTTGAGCAAGGCCGATATTTTTCACATGCGGATGAAGAATGGCTAGATTTTAGCGTGAGAAGAAGTAGGAGAAGATCATCTCCTCCCCGATAACTGCTCCTGATAACTGTACATTAGCACAATAAGCTTCTTTAGTCAAGAAGAAGGAAAAGAAAGGCTAAAGGATCTTCCTCCTTCTCCTCGTCGTCCCGTGCCCACCACCTTTCTACTTCTCACGATATCGCTCCAAACCATTATATTTTTCGTGTACATGGCATGTAAAATGGTGACACATGACGTTACAGCAGCAGCTTCTTGGATGAGATGAGTTTCTTCTATACCTACACACCGAGAAAGAAACTCGGAATCTACCCGGTATTCGGAGAACCGAATCCTACTCCTCCGACCGAATTCGAGGTTTATACTGCAATAATTCCGCAAAGTGGAAAAGATGACATGACAGGCGTCACTTTAAATTCATGAGAAACTTCAAACTGTAGAATCATAATAACGGACATCATTTATTCAAAAGATTGGCACAAATGACATTCGTAACAAACAAGGGTGTGATAACCATAAATTGCATTATCACACCACTATCACAAGTATAAATTAAGTATGAATATATGTAACAACACTGAACAAGGGGGGCAAGAACACATGTAAAGTTTGTAAAGTTGCAAGTTATATACATAATTTGTAAGTAAAATGAAGGAGTAACAGTCACATATTTACAGTAAGTGGTATGTAAATGGGTACTTGAATTTGTGGCGTATAAAAGTAATACTTTGTGTAACAATATAAGGTCAAAAAATGCGCAGCGCTCTAAAAAAAAGTATTCGACACCCGTTTCGTCTCGTTTCTCATGTATGTACATAATTTCATTCGGTACTAAGTGTAAAGGTAAATCCTTATTTATTCTCCTTGGATGACCTTTGATCTCACTCTCTGCTCAAGTCAAACACCGCCGCCCCATTGACATGACCTTGCCCTTGACCTGACGGTGGGGGTGGTGGTGGCAAATTCTCATCTTGCCCCTCTTTATTATTCTGCTCCTCACTCTCGTCGGATATCGATGAGTTGTCATCATCAGCGATTGAGAATACAATTTTTACGTCGTTTTTATCTTCTTTTGCTCTCATGTAAGCTGCACATTTCGTAAAAAAAATAAACACAGTTTAGAACATGATCGTGTGATGAGTTGACATTTATCAATTGATTGATTGATGAAATTATATATTACGCATACACTCAAGTGCTGCTTCAAGCTGCTGATCGTTTGAGCAACATTTGTACGGAATTTTGTTGAGTTCCAGAACACTGGTGAATATCCGAACCTATATAACATTTAAATATTTATGTAAGTAATGAATATGCAAATCATAGTGTGGTGTGGTGCTACTGGTGAGCATTATTTATTTTCAAGTATCTTACCACGGATGGTTTCACCTGGTACAGGATGAGTTCATGTTTCTTGTCATTAAATATTTTGAACAGGTCACGCACACCCTGCGTTTAAAAAGTTTTGTTTAGCCCATGTTTTTTCCCGAGAACGAATGATAACTTGTCAAAGTATTACCTGAGCCGCAGTGTAATCAGCGAATTGAATATGTTGGCAATCAATAACCAGCGGAATGCTTCCCTTCGCCCAAACCGTGCCAGACTTCATCATGATGTACCTGTTTTTGGGGAGAAAAAATGTACCAATGTTGATAAGTGGAGGGGGTAAAGTTAGGTAAATTATTAATTCAGCAGTAAGGATATGCATCACTTTGTTACCTCGTGTAATCCATGGAGGGGAAGGTGAGTGAGCGATCAAGGTCCAGTAAGATGAACTCGATTCCGGAGGATGTCTGAAATGTAATCAATAAAAGAACGTGATAAGTAAATCCAGGATAATAAAAGTGCACAGGTGGGGAAAAATGGAACTCAAGGTGAGATAAAAAATGCAAAAACTCATGATATTTAGGTATCATTCACTAAATCAATTCAGTAATTTCTGCTAATCGTAAGCTCATTTGTTGACAAAAAGTTTGCATGTATGCATAAAATGGAATACATTACATACTTTCGAGTGGTTTTTGCAATAATGACAATGGATTTCGTGAGTTGTGATAAGCGCTTACCTGACCCCTCTTGACTCGGATTCCAGGTCGGGCTGCCCAATAGAGGAGGAAAATAACACTGATGATGAATCCCACCAAGACGCCAAATTGTAATCCGACCAGGAGGCTGACGGCAAAGGTGGCAAACCAAGGAAGAAGGTCCATTTCTTGAGACACAGAATGCAAATTTATTACCAAAATGTTTACTAATTATCATTAGTTTTATAACTCACTTTTGCTCTTCCACATTGGGTACAAGATTTCTAAATCGATGGTAAAAATAACTGCGCAACAAATGACTGCAGCGAGGGCAGCTTTAGGGATAAAGTAGAACCATGGAGTGAGAAATTGCAATGCGACCATGACCAAGACGCCAGTTATAAGTCCACCTGTACCAATAATCGGGTATTAAATTACAGTTATGGTTTAATTGTCAAAGCTCATTTAGTTAATTAATTACCCATCGGAGTCGCCACACCGCTCGCCTTGTTGACCACTGTTCTTGAGAACGACCCCGTGATTGGCATATTGCTCAAGAAACTTCCCAAAATGTTTGATATTCCGATCGAGATCATTTCCTAGAAGCAAAATTAACAAAAAGTTTCACTTTGTTGCTGTTTTCTCGCGTATGAAAAAGTGCATTGTCTCACTTGGGAAGCATCAACTCGTCCCGATCCAGCATACAACCTGGCAATGGTGACATGCTCCATCAAAGCCAACAGTGGCAACACAATGATTGCAGAACTATCCTGTTTAAGAAGATCCATGAAAGTGAAAGTCTCCCATTCCGGGCTAATTTCAGTGACGGGAGTGGTCCCATTTCCGGAAAAGGAGAATGGGGGCAACTAAAATGGTGAAATATCAGTATTATTTTTTGAATAATTCCCACCACATGCTACAAATCCCATTTATTTACAATTACATACCTGTAACGGGGGAAGACCTCCTTCAACATTGCCTATTAATAATAAATAATTTGTAATTAGCAGAATTTCAGGTTACGTCGTCATCATCAATCATTGTCATCCATTCATTAGATTGACCGACAGACAGACAGAGAGTGACATTACATGCATGCATACTCTGTGAACTTTACGGCATAATAAATAAATGACTTAATTCAAGTGCTATGTAAAACAACGTAATTCCACATACCAACAAAGGCAACGATTCCTTCGTCACCAACCCATGCAAAAATCCCAGTGCAAACCACAATGACAATCACACTCCTGGAGGTAGCAACCACCTGGAATATTTTATATATGTGAATATGTATTTCATAATATTGCATATGCCAAATATCAAGCCGATAGCGTATGTTTTAGTATTTTACCCATAAGAACTTATCAAACGCGCTGGAACACTGGGCCGCACATTTACAGATAGATTGTAATTTCTAAAGTGGGTAATAAAAAAATCATCGTAATTATAGTTATGTCATATTACTCAACCATAAAACAGAGATGAGACGATGCATAAGACATTAATCCCACCACGCCTCCCACTCAATCATAAAAGAGATGCTCAAGTTGTTTAACCAAATTGCTCAACCACATGTAGATAAGGTTATTGCAATTTGCAAAAAAGGTAGCAAATAACAAAGTCATTAAAGGCGCAGTAAATGATCCTACTTGTAAAAAATCTTTATCTACACTTATCCACTTTATAGTGCTTACCCTCAAAACGAGCAGGACAATCGTGCAGACTAATGAAACCATCAAGTCGTTAACTTGGACATCGCCAATGTTCTTGATGACCCCTTTCGTCACGTCTAGAAACCCTTCAGCTGGGAATTTCAGGCCGAGGAGGGCTTTCACCTGGGTGAAACAGATCGTAATGGCAGCTGCGGATGTGAAGGCGGAAGTCACCTAATATTAATATTATTAATATTAATTAATATCTAAATAAATTTCTTAATTTCAGAAAAATTAGTTCATTTCTTACGGGAGTTGAGATGAAGTTCACTATGAACCCTATAATATATAACAATATGATAAATATATTCACTATGAAACCTGGATGGATTTAAAATTAATCCTGTTAAACTGACCGTAAAAAAAACAACATAAAACGCATAAGTTGTAAACTATGTGCATGCACAAATTTCGCAACTTATTGGTATCTACAGTACAATGATGTCATGCAAAAGGCACAAAAACAATAACAGATTAACAAGATTGGCATTTAGCATTTTGTAAAAAAACAACTTGTTGAACGATCAAACTTCACGAGGGGATTAATCCTCCATTGTATGATAACCCGTGAGCAGAGTAGGTATCATACATACCATACAAAGAGTTGATAAGTAAAAAAAATTGCTCCAAAAAATTGCTTCACTCACCCAATTGCAACAATCCCATGAGAAGTGTCATCACGCCGGTAATAAAACAAAGAAGAATGGCATACTCTGGAGGCTTATTTTGTGCATATGATAACTGTAATTACATAATTACAAATATTGTAATAATCCATAATGGCTTCGTTATGTATTATTTACAGCAGTAATAAAATTATTACCGTAATAATCGCCATGATAGCTGTCGGTCCGATGGTAATGGACTCCGTACTTCCGAACAAGATGTAGACGAAGCATCCAATAAAACCGGAATAAAGTCCGTACTGCGTACACAATTTCAAAATTTCAATCCACACAATTTTACAATTTGACATAAATTCCCACTCACCTGCGGAGGCAATCCTGCCACTGACGCCATCGCGAGCCCCTGTGGAATCAGCGTTAGTCCCACCGTCAACCCCGCGATGAAATCGGACACGAGTTTTGAAACGTTGTACGTCGGAAGCCATGAAAGGACGGGAAACTTTTTCGTAATATTTTTCTTCGTGAAAGTATTCTTTAGCCAGCTTGAGCAACAGCCTTCCTCCTCGCCGACGAACGGTTCTGGTGTGACGGCATAGTCCTCTAACGTCGTGTAGCTACCGTTCTTCTCGCCATTCTCCTTACCACCACTTCCACTCCCTGTAAGGTCTCCCTTGGTGGGAGGACTAAGTCTGCCTAGGAATGAAGGGCTGGATGGAGATCGCGACAGGGCGGACAAACTCGTGGAACTGTACGAGTGAAGGAGTTCAGTCTTCATCGTGGAGGAGGACGTCGACTAATTGGGAGTAGATGGGAAATTGAGACACAAAAAATGGTGCTAGTGTACCACCACGTTTGTTCACTTTCTCTCTGAAAATAAATTATTTAAATTAGAAAAGTGGTCAGGGACACACTTAGTTATTTGTATTTCCTCAACCTCCGATGGATTGATACTGTGTCGCTATTTGGGTACTAGCTGCTATTTTAAATACCATATTTTTCTCATCTTTCTTGATGTCATCAGCGTTATTTCCCTTCTAAAAGCATTGTTTGTACGTAAGAGAATTAAGAATTTCTTGGTAGTGATCAATGTGGATCTCTTTTAGCTGCCCCATATTGGCGTGGTGCCTTCAAAACAACGACCTACGCTTTTATTTCGGATGGTGATCACTGTGCAGCCACCAATCTCATGATATTTGCTACGAGAGAGAAGACGAGCTATGTAGGTATGCAGTACCAGTTGAATTCTATTTTATGGCGATTATGATGCCTTGCCTACATATTTATGTACATACACCTGCACGTACATATGTAGATACATTTGCACGCTTCATGTCCTTATCATCCTCGTGATAAAAGAATCGCACCTATTTGTCGCAGAGGAGCAAAAGTCGCAACTTGTTTATGAGCCGTTTCATCCAAATAATACCAGATTCGGGTGGAACAAGCCGGATAAATCTGCCCATAATGGAAAATTATCATCGAGACAGATACCCTTTTCGATTAAATAATGGACTTTTTTCCACGACTGTCTTGATTACGTACGTACATTCTCACAAATAAGTAAACAATACTCGCGAATTTGGAGTCATCATCATGGTGCATAAAAGGAGCACAAACAACTTATGGGATTTTGCGCTGCCTGTAATTATGTACGTAGGTAAAACTGGATGCATTAAATTAATATGTGATGTATTTAGTGGTCAGTGGTGGGCGAATATTTATATTGTTCGAGTGGCGAGATTAATGTGGACGTGATGATGACAGACTGGGGCTGGCTGGCTCATGGGGAAAAACTTGTTTGAACTTTATGTGGATCTTCTTTTTCTAGGTATTCGCGAATAGTGCAGAATTCTCAGGAGAGATGCACTTTTCTGATCGTGTGCAGTCAAAGATCTCCGCAGGTAGAGACATTAATCAAAAAAGATTTTGCAACTCTTTGCCAAAAAATTGACACTAATTGATTAAAGTGCACTACTAAATAACAACTTTTTGCGTCTAATTGCATTATTGGGAATGCCAAATTTCTTGCTTGATACGCAAAAAGTGCATAATAATGCAGATAATTTTACCTTATTCTTTTCTTCCCGAGAAAAAAAAAACAACGTGTCGTCTGGTCTGATTTTTCGGGAAATTTTTCCGATAAAATTACACAATCTCACGAACACTCTTGATTAAATTTTGTTAACTGGTATTACGCGTCGAGTCGGTTAGCTTGTGCGGTACCGAGTGCTGAGTACCATGGACTGGAAACTGATGGGCACCTAAATTTATAAGCTTTCAATCCTTCTTATCTGTCGCAAATCTCAATCTCCCCACCACCTCACCATTTTAATTTTTAACGAGTTAATAAGGATTCACTCAACGAGGCGACAATTATAATTACAAGTTGTACAATTATGTATGTGGGCATGTAGTACCAACGCACACACAAATATAATGCATTGACGTATGTATGTGTGTACATATGGGTAGCATAACAATATTAATTTCATGAAACACAAAATAACATCAAACACAATTATTCGCACATGATCAAACAAATGTTTAATGAAACTGTAAATATTGGCGAGATGAGATGCGATTTTGCCAAAGTGATTTTAATTATTGTTGATACACTTACTTGTTTTGGTGGCATATTTTCGTATAGAATTTCATACTACAAACATAATTGCATCATGGAATTCTTATCCAGTTACGTAATGGAATCTTTTTCTAGAAGTCGTTTAGAGTTTATTTATGTAGTTAAATAATCAATTAATATGTGAATTTGTATGAAACAATTAAACTTCGCAGAGTCAAGGTGCCTACGCCAAACTCGCAAATTAAATTCAGACTTTGAAAAAATACAAAATGAAATAAAAATACGACATAAAATTGTGCTATGTTGTGTTATCAGAGTATTATGAAAATAAATAAGGAAGTTATCCCAATAATTTTAATTTATTTCAATGTTTGTTCACAATTATGGAATTACTTCGGTCATAGACGTGATCTTGATATCGTCACAATCATGTCTCGTCTCAAGGCTGTTTCAGATTTTGACAAAATCATTAAAAAATATAGTTATGCATACTTTGGTCTGCTTAATATTCGCATGATATCGTTTTAAGTACGGCAAACTTTATCATCCACAATCTTTCCGAAATTGCTGAATAGTTATAAAACGACGACGACAAACGATTTGTGTCGTTTTACGTCCTGGTTTTAAATACCCTAATAAAATTAGAACTTATGGGAGTGATTCAATTATACGCAAATGAAAAATATACATCATTTTGCAGACTAAAAATTCACAAGAATTGCACACAAAAATGTCATTATTAGCAGAAAAAAATTATAAAATCGATCCCAACAACCCACATTGGACTAAAATTAGAATTTATTGCATCTGCAAAAAGTGTGCAGAAAGAGGAATGAAATGTACAAAGTCCAAGATCATAAATCTAAAAAAATAAAATGAAGTTTACAGCACCCAGTCAGTTCTTTGTATCCACAATAATCCACATATGTGCATGCTAAAAAATATGATAAGCAATTTTTTCTAAAACCAGTTTTCCAGTTTGTATAATGTTAATCCAGAGCCAATTTTACCCCACGCATCATTTCATTTTATTTATTAATCTCGTTAGTTTTGTTCTAGAATAAATACAATTTGTGTTTTTATGCTGCTTTTCCAGAGGTTTTAGACGAAACATTTCCGAATTTGGAATTTAATGCATATTAAATAAAGTACTTATGTAGCTCGGATTTTAGCATATCAGTTGCGGAGGTGTCAATTTAGGTTGTGCTGGGTTAACCATCTAGAATAAAATCGAAACAATTATTTAGTTAGCAATCTCCACCCAATTAAAGATTGGATTATTAACCGGCCAACAAAAACTGGAAATTGCTGGCTTATTACTGACTGGAACAATAAAATATTTTGCAGGTGAAAGTTCCAAGAATGGACGGCAATGAAACTGCATTTCCCCAACCTACCAAACTTCATATACCTATATACTCACACCATCACACCTTTTTTGTCCTTGCACCTGAATTTTAAGCAAATACATAAATAAAATTTGTGTGCATTGTGCAAAAGCTAAAGTAAACCCCACGCACATAAATAATTAAATGGCAAATAATAAATTTCATTATACAACAACACATTTGTATATGTATACCACTTATTGTACCACTATCCGAGCTAAAACTATGCGACGAGGTCAAAAAACATAAAGACCATGCGAAGTCGTCATGTCCAGCCCAAATTAAGGAATAACTTAATCCAATTGCCATATTTTAACAACTTTATTATTTCTTCGTCCAGAAAAAAACATGTTTGAAGGAAGATAAGAATTACAATTTGTATGCAAACGTTCCATGAATTCACATTGTGCTCATATTTTGAGTAACAGTATTATATAACAAAATACTCTCAAATTTAGACAATTTATCTCTGTCATAATATTCGAGTGCATGTATTTATACACTTGCATATTTAAACAATGTCACCTTGAATTTGTACTGAGAAATCAATTAGTTTGGATATCCCCAGTACAGAGATTAGCAGTGTATTGGGCAACGTAAAAGTATTTATCTGCCATCTCATCGTACAGCCAACTGCATTATCATGTGCATTGCATACCTGGCTGGAACAATTTGTCAATTTTATTAAATCCGGTATAAAACCAGTTCGAAAATTAAATGACGAAGCAATTGAACACATGTAGCTCCTGCTAATCGAATGTGCAGCACGTATGCGTAGCAGCAGCGTCGATGATTGATTGACAGGTAAAGTGAATTAATAATGTTATGCACAACAAGAAGTGGACAAGCAATTAAATAATTAATTAGTAGATGCTGATCAAAATGAGACGCATCATGGTTTATCAAACAATAACTGCTGATCATAAATTATCACGAGATGAACTTTCATTTTTATTACTAAGAAACAATTATATAAGCGTTTTAAAACAAATGCTTAACATTAACATTATTAAACTTTTTACTAATCAATCTCGGTCGGATCGTACATTTTTTTCTTATCCATCCTATTTCTAAGCAGGTCTTCCGACCCGTATGAAATGGTCAACGGGGGCAGCAGTGCGGCCGCAACGCAACGCCGCTCAAAATTTAGAAAGTTAAACGTCGCAAGGGCATGATCGGTGGGAAGGATTTCGAAATTGATCTTTTTCAGTTGGAGCGCTTTAATTGTTTCTTTTGGGATTTGTTTCCCAGCGTCGCCCACCCCGATGATCAAAACGTCCAGCTTTGGTTCTAGCAGGGTAAATAATGCGAGTGACTCTGGCGTTATCTGCGACGCGTTGCCAACGTCCCATGCGAGAACGGATTTCGGGAAGAGTGCCATAGGTCCGCGCACATTGAAACCATTGTTGAGCTTGAAGCCATTCTCATGATAACCGTCGACCATGAGAGGCGAGTCGATTTCGTGGTTTAGAATTGTTACTGTCGTTTTTCCATCGCCTTCATAGTTGGGTCGAGGTGCTGACTGACTAAAGGGCCGTGTGAGGGGTGGAGTTTGTAGGGAAATGATGGTTCTTCTGAATGAGGGGTGTGTTGCACTATATCGGAATCCAAATTTCGACGACATCAGGAGGGATTTTATCACGCTAGGCATTTTTTGACAATGGCTGATAATGCTAATTCAATGGGTTTGACATCTGGTTTCAATCTAAATGTACAAACATACCATATAATGATTTGTTCTATGATTATTTAAGTTTATTTACGTAATTTTAATTATTTACTTGTAACGTTTCGAAATTAGAATTGCCTCCCACTCCAAACTTTCAATTCCTAATGGAACTGAATAATTTCTTCGGAGAACTTTCACGATTAGAGAAAGTCAGCACTGCTAGTAGACAAATAAATATGAAATATATGTAATCAAGTATAAGTTAAGTTAAGGTGAATCTCTATATAATAGACTATTATCAATAGTACTCTTACCTGCTGTATTTAAAAATTGTGTCGCAATTGCTTATGTTTGAAGATGTCTGCATTAGTAAATTGTTTAACAATTAAATAAGCTAAACTAATATTTTGTTTTCTGGTGAAATGAGTGAGCATGGAATGGACTCGCGCGGAGAAAGTTGCTCAATTGCGTGTAAAATGCTTCTTGAATGCATATATATTTTCAGGATTTTTCTTTATTTCAATTTTACTTATAAAATTGTACACTTTGACGGGGACAAAAATTGTTTACGAATACATGCAGCTTGTGCAATATCTAAGCCAAATGCAAAATGAATTTAACATTAGTGTGTAAATTACAGGCACATTTGTAGCACTGGGGAAAGTATGAAAAGCGTCAATTTTTTCATGCACTTTAAATACATAGGTTCTGCAGAATTTTATTAGCTTTACAAGATAGATATGCCTCATCACATAATAACACAATGATGTTGCTATACTCTGATTTTCAGAGGACTACATTAACCTATTTCAAATTAAGATTTATATCCACCTACAGTCCGGAATCATATAACGTTTAAAATTGTGTACAATAAGCACTATACTTGGTTGTCACAAATAAAATATTGGAAAACAGCTCAAAATAAAATGTAAAAAAAAACACTGAGAAAAATATATTACGTAAAAACACACCTTCTTATTTCATGTGCAAGTAAAAGAGTAATTTTAGTAAAAGAATAACTATGCACAAGGTATTCATTTTAATGTGACAATGTAGAATCTTAGATTAAGAATTAAGAAATAGTGTAGAATAGAATACAAAAAATCCATTTGATAATTTAATGACTAAAACATAAGCGTCCTTCCTAACATATAACACAGAGAATTTCAATGTATTTATCCCTAATTCTTCATTTTCTACTCTATTTAAGAATAAGAATATGTGTTGGTATTTCATGCATCACATCAGAATTCGTTTCGACATCATTTCAGGAATTGTGACCAGCTCATTTTCTATTATCAAGTCAGCAAATTATTTGCCGATGATCAGTTCAAATTAAAAGGAGGGTTTTGCCTGATACCCTTGTGGTATGTAAATATATACGTAGCTACATAGTTTTCGTATTAATGGCGGTGGATGATAATTAAAATGATAGCAAGTTTAAGTATGCACGATATAAGGATCACGCCGCAATTTTGTACTTTGAAGTGAAGCGTTAAAGACATCCTTAATTGTTCCAATTTGAAATAGGAAAATAATATGAAATGAGTACATTTTTGGCACAAGATATTCATCATCCCTTTAAAGTCTTGGAGTAATATGTAAATGTTCGCCGTTCTCTTCAGGTTGCTGATTTACATTAAATTGGGCAAATAAATCAGACAAGTCTGGGAAGTCGTCGCGAATGTCCATATTCCCAAGGGATATGGACAATGGAGGAGAGTAACTGTAAATCAGAGAGTGCAAATTAATACTAATTGGGGATTACATATCAATAAATGATTGGTATAAACACCTGCTCTGTGACAATCACGGCACTTCTTCTCCACTCGAATCCTCACCAGTCTCTTGATTAGAATCAGTCCCTTCTTCTTGTTCCCCTGATCCTGACCCTGCATCTTCCTCTTCGGCACCTTTTCCACCACTCCCCTCTCCACTGCTCTCATCACTTCCGCTCCCCTCTGCCTCCCCACTTCCGGACCCAGATTCCTCCTCATTCTCGTCCCCTCCTTTACCCTTCTTTTTACCCTGTTTCTGCTTCTTTCCCTCCTCGCCTCCTTCGTCTGAGTCAGCTTCAGCCTCATTGTCATCATCATCCTCAATTTCCTCGGCTTGCGACATAGCTCCAGCATCTTGAATTCCTTCTACAAGAATGAAACAGAACACATTTAAGCATTTTGAGGAATATAAAATGTTTAATCCAAGTAAATACCAATAGCAAGTTGAGCATCAGGTCCTTCCCCAATTTTCAATGCGGATCCATTTTTTCCAGATGCCGGATCGACAACAGCAGCGTCACGCGCAGCTATCTCCGCCTCAATCAAGTCCTTCTCTTTTTCTTTGGCTAACTGGAGTTGAAATTCGAAATCCTCGGGTCTCATGTCGGGAAATTGCTAAACAAGCGAGCAAAACGAATGTTCAATAAACTGAATTATATGTAAATTAAATATTGAATTTGGTGACTCACTTTTGCAACAAACTTCAAAATTGCCCACTTGCTTATTTCATGTTCAGCACGCTGCCCCCAGAAGTACTTATATCCAACATTATCAGCATCGTGAACTTCTTCGGCCGAAAAATACATCGGGAGGACATATTCCTGTAGAAATGAACCAAAGTTTAAGAAGGTAACACTTCTAAATACGATTGACTACAGTTACGATTAATTACCGATTTCAGAAATTTTGCAAAATCCTCTTTCTTGTTGCACAACATTTTTTGCAACTCAAACTCCTCAATGAGATTCCAAATAGACTCTGGACAAAAATATTATTTGATTCGACATTAGTAGGTCTGCACGAAAAAAATTTAAAAAATATTAATTCTGATAACAAAAAACATGTACCCACCTTCGTCCATCGGTTTGTTCAGCATGAACATAATAGTCAGTGTCAAAAAGAGTGCCGCTCGCTTCGCATATTGTTCCGGAGTTCGCACGGTGACCGTTTCTGCTACATCGTTCACATAATTGCTGACAATCATGTAAGTCGCAAAGCCCGACTTGCCCTTGTCCAATCCAATAATCTTCATTCCAAAGTTGTCGGCAAGAACTGTTTCGAATTTGGCCATGACGGCGTTGTAATCCTTCTTCTGTCCATTCATACAATTCTTCAGGAGATCCGACCTCTTAACAGGATGCTTCTTGTGCTGGCTCATGATAAAATAGTATACGCAGTTGTGCACCATTTCATCAATCGTCATTGTCACCCTTAAATTGTTTAATAAACCATGATTTAATAAAACGCGGCTAGATAATTATCAAAAGAACTAACATACCCAGAGAGAATATTTATCTTGCTTTTGGCCCCAGAGTGCGATATCATGACGGGGCGTGGGATGGCTTGTTGCTTGATCAGTTCAGCCTCCTGGGCAGCAGTCTTTCTTGGTTTCGGCGTAACAGGAGCTGTACCTCCTTCTTCCTCTACATCGTCATCATCATCATCATCGTCGCCAGCTTCAAGATCTACTAATTGCGCTGGACCAGCTCCAACCTCTTCAGATTCCTCCTCCTCGACATCATCATCGCCAGACTTTCCTTCACTGCTCGTGCTGGTATTTTTCTCACTACCGCCATCACTGCTCCCGCTGACTTCTGGGAGTGGTTCGACCGGTGGTGGGAGATGAGCTGTGGCACCTTCGTCGTCTTCTTCGTCCTAAATTAAAAATATTAAGCATTAGGTCACGTGGTTACTGATTGATGTCAAGACTCACGTAACGAATCCTTGGAGTGGGTGGTGGTGGTAAGTCGAAAAATGTTGCGGAAGCCACCGCCGTCTTGGTCCGTGCAGATTTCCTTCCTGGCGGCGGCGGTGGCGGCGCGACGACGTTTCCCCTCGTAGAAGTTGAAGCCTTTTGGGGGGGTGGAGCTAAAGGTGCCACTTTCTTTGCAGCTTCAGCTTTTGCTCGTGCACTCTTTCGTCTCGGCATCTTATCTTATCTTCAGATGATCTGTATTACAGATTCTGTAAGACATTATCAATCAGCGTAAATAATGAGTACTTATTATTTAATACTTTTCAAAACATTACCTCTTCCAATCCACGGTTTAAAATAAACAGTAAAATGGAGAATTTCTGTCAAGTTACAGCTTTGTAGATCTCTTACGAGAAATTCGCGAATATTTTATTCCGTCGTCCTTGTTTTGTCGGGCATTTTTGACAAAGAAGAAGCCAAATGGATCCCGAGAGAAAGAGCTCATGCTCAAAGCTTTTGCTCGCGGGGAAAGTCAGCCGGAACAACAAACAAGAATGAAGATTTCCAGAAATTCATTTCTATTTTTTAAGTAAGTGTAATTATTAATAATATAACTAGCATAATTTAGGTAAGATTTTATCTAAATACAAAACGTTTTTTTTAAATTTATTTTCAGGTAAAATACAGAACGTGTCTCCAGTCAGAGAAACTGTATTACATAAATTACATTAATTTAGTCATCTATAAATAATTGTATTTATAAATAATGTGGGGTTGGAGATTTCGAAACCATTCCACCTTCTCCCTGCTCGCAATTACTAGCGGAATAGTTGCCTTGACATGTATTGTGATCGTGGGTTCTGCTGGAGGAAGACAACTGGACCCTGAAGATGAGGAAGATAAGAACGACGCTGCTCATGGATTGGGCCAGCATATCACTTGGCTCCCGTTGAAGGAAGGCTTCGAAATCGCCGAAAAAGAGGATAAACCACTCATGCTTATCATTCACAAGTCATGGTGTGGGGCTTGCCGATGTGAGTTTTTTTAAAAATATGTTTATTAATTGCAGTCTATATTTTTTCTTCTGATTTTGATTGATAGCACTTAAACCGAAAATCAAAGAGTCGAAAGAACTCGGGGAGCTTAGCAAGAAGTTTGTCATGGTCAACGTCCTGGACGACGAAGAACCCCCAGAAGAACTTTACCGACCTGATGGTGGTTACATTCCCAGGATTCTGTTTTTCAGTGAGTCGGATTTACTAGTTAATAATTACTATTTGATTTGATTACATATAAACTTTCTACATGGTTCTAATACTCATTTTTAGGCCCAAAAGGCGAGCTTATGGATGACGTGATAAATACCGAGGGGAATCCTCAGTACAAATACTACTATTACGATGTCGATGGAATCATGACTTCCATGAACGGAGTTGTCAAAAAATTACTTTCTCCACTAGACGACGATACAAACATTGACCAAAATACCAAAGACGCAAAAGATGCAGATGAAAATGCTCCCGAAGACGAAACAACCACCGACACCACCACGGCGAGCGACAAGTCAGAGTTGTAATTACAATTAATTGCAATAGTTCTAGTTAATCAAGCAATGAACCAAATTTGCAATTTTGATAACTCATCTAACAGATCTAATGATACAAAGTTACGCCGACCCATTGTGAACACATTTTACAAGATTGGGCTCAACTGGTTTAAAACGTTTCAGTTAATACTTAACGATATTGGTTATTAGGTGGGCCACTCATTTTTGCTTTTATGCAATCCATATCCTTATGATATTATAACTACACAATTTTAAATTATGTAGTCTGATTACTTACCTTGCCATATTATTTGCATCAGTTATGACACGTACTGTGATGTACTTTATTCTATTAATTTTCTGGTTTTATACTTTTTTTATGAAATTGTCACAATTTATAGAAATAATTGTTTTCTGACTTAATCAAACTTATATATTTATTCAATTACATTATAAACAACTTAGTAAAAGACATAAATAATTTTCAAACTGAATCTTAAAATGATAAATGTATGTATATATCATGTTACGTCTCATCATTTCCGTTTCTGACCTTGTATGTAGTATGAGTCATAACATGACTAGCAAAAAACTTGGTACAAATTTCAGCATAAATTATTATAGCTTACGTCTAACACAACGAAGACAAGAAGATGTATAATTTTAAGGTTGGATTGTTCATTCAAGTGACCTATAGTTGGCATAGGATAAGACCGTGTCTGCAAGGTACACGGCCGCATTTATGACACACAAGCATCCCATCGCTATTCCCACAGCGGAAGGATTCGTCTCTGTGAAATGGTTTGCAGGGATGAATCGGAGCCAAAATTGGAGAACCACACCTCCCGTTGTCACCCATAAAACAGCCCCAGTAAAATTCATGAGACCTTCCTAAATTACATTAAAAATTGCTTAGTACTCTCAATATTGTCCATAACAAATGGCTTGTGTCCATATCTTCAACTTCAAATAAATATTACCGTGATCGACTGGTTCCCCGATTTGCTATCGACAAAAGCAGCAATCAATCCGGCAAAATTGTAGATGAGAAATCCAATGAAAACCCCACTTGCCAAGGCTTCTGCGTCATGATTCTTGTTGTATGACGACCCCATGAAGTATCCCTCATCTCCGTTGCGGTACAAGACGAGAACGACCACGTTGATAAGCTGTACATATATATTAATTAACATTGACCACTTAATAACGACTTAGCATTTAATTTAAACAAAACGGGATGCGTCCATATCGCCAAAAAACACTAAAACTCACTACTCACCAGCTTTAACAGCTTCACAAATGTGGACGCGTGATGTGAAATTGCCATTTTGACACGATCTTATTATTTTCCAACTTCTGTTTAATTAGCGTAAAAATCACTCAAATTCGAATTTCTCCTGTAACGTACCTCTGATCTCGACTCTTTAGCTGGTCACCCAAAATGTAGCACACGCTTGGGTGGGGTGGTGGTGATGAAGTAGGACACTCTTATCTTTTTCTCGTTGGATGAGATAACTGAGATCAATAAGCTTCAGATAGTGAGGATTTGTCATTTCCGATAACCATTCTCTCATGTCTGTATGTGCAACTAATATTATTATGTATTTACACTGGAATGCTTTTCATATGTACTTATGCGTTAACTTTTCCATTACACACTTATTGTTTTGCTCATCACAATATAATTGTATTGACCTGAGTGAGTGAGTATCCATTTCTAACAGGTAAATCAAACTCAGTCCTGATAAGAATATGGGTATGAGATCATCAAAACTGGTGAAAAACAAACAGTGATGATAATCGAGAGGTCGAGTTTACCAAAGCTCTGCCCGTCGGCCGGTCTGGTTTCTGTTATTCGCAAATTTGCTATCCATTTATCCGTGGACTAAAGTAATGTAATGTAATGAAATTAAATTGAAGCAAAATATGTACAAACTCCCTCCGTCACGTAATGTAACGTTGCATGAAAAATGTTGGTCATCCTTATCATAACGATTTCATTCACATTTGTAAATAGTGTGTACGCTATTTTGGTGCATGAAAAGATCAAGCCATGAAATATCGCTTTGGTGTGTATTTATTTGCTCATCTTATCCTGCTATTCCATTCCATTCCGACGTTATGAGCAGTGTTAACAAAAATCATACAATTTCCATAAGAGAAGTACTGTTCATGACTTGTAAAAAGCAAATGATGAGATAATAAACCGTTGCAAACGAAATGTAGCAAAGGGGTGAAAACACACGGAATTGTCTTTGTGGCACGCCCACAACGTCTTTCTGCAGTTTCCCGTCATTGTCTCACATTACCCCACGTCTCATTTTGCCCCGTTTTGACACCCCCACCCGCGTACTTCAAACGTACACGACAATACCTTTCAATAGACACCCCACATGACAAAAGTCATTTTTTCGACATTAGACACCTCCCACACGGTCATGGAGTCGTCGCACGTCGAAATGATGGCGATTTCTGAAATCCCCGTCCAAAAATACGTCTAAAATGGTGGCAACAAAAAATTCGACAATTTTCGACTTTGGCGTCGTCTACACGGTCAGACGGTCATCGCACGTCGAAATGATGGCGATTTCTGAAATCCCCGTCCAAAAATACGTCTAAAACGGCGGAAACAAAAAATTCGACACGTTTGACCGTTGTCGTCATCAAAGTGGCGCCGTGACCTTACGACCTACAACGCCCATCTTCGAACTCATCCCGTCCCCAAAAATTAGAAACACGTTGGCGAAAACCGCATGTCGAAATTCGAATCCATTCTAAAGTTATCGTGGATACGGACAGACAGACGGACAGACAGACAGACAGACGGACAGACAGACAGACGGACAGACAGACAGACAAGGCATTTCCATAAAGGGGTTTTCACCCCTTAATAATGATAATAAATTCACTAATGCTAAATGTATGCGGATGAGTAATCTAATTCCAGCAGGAAATCTCATCTACGTAAAAACGGAACAAGATAGAAGGATTTTAATTGACACTTATATCTCACACTCAACTTTATATTACATAATCATATTTCCGGTTAGATGATGGATATGATTCAGACATAGATGAACATTGAGCTTCAAGTTGTTTGCACAATTGGGAGTTGATTTGTACTCTAACGTGTGTGTACACATGTAGCAATTACGTACGTGTGATATGAAATGAGATTGTGGCTTGGTTGGTGACAAATCAAAGACATGAATAATTTACGTATTTATTTAAATTAACCTCGGTTTTCAAAATATTATTACAGCATGCAAGTAGCGTTGAACCATTATTAACTATAAAATAAAATTATCATAATTAAGTAACAACCTTTTCTCTTTCCTGGAAAAAAGTTCCTAAAATTCATATCTTTATACCAAAGTTTTTACACCCCCAAGTGCAAAAACCTTGCCACTATACCATCTAAAACATTTTCCTATTTACCAAAAGAGAAATTGAAATCCTTTCTTTTTGATTTAATTGTAGGTCTATTTGCTTATCATAATATACAACGATAATAACATAAGCGGCTTACAACTAACTTCCATATTATGCAACGAGAGACCATCAGTCACTTTTCAGTTATCAGATTGACTACACGACGAGTATATAAATCTTAAAAAATAGATGAATAACAGAATAACACAATGCTAAGTAAATGTATAATGTCTAAATATGCGCAGGACTATGATAATATTATGACAATCTTAATATGTGTAGAATTATTTGGTAATGGATTAATTCCTTAGTTTAATAGTTTTTAGTAGAACGATAACGATGAGTGAAGCAGTCAAAGTCGGTACAGGGTTGGAAAATTTTTTTGTTTGGTTGTGTGAAATATCGTTCGTAATTAGAATTCCCATCCGAGGAAGGAAAGGAGATGGTGAGCTCATTTCTTTCACTTCACCACATGGAGTAATCAACGTCGTCGTTGCCGAATGTGATAAAAAATCCGACAATAGTCAGGAACACGATGATATTTCCACCAAGAACATACCACATGGCAGCCACTTGAATCTAGAATTAATTAATGATGCCAGTTTTCAAATCGAAGAATTTTTTCATTGGATATTTTATACACTTCATACCGCTGGATCGTCCGGTGGTGATCTTGCTAATACTATTGGCAGTCCGAATGCAGAAATTACTATGCCCATTGTCAGACTACAAATAAATTGAATGAGTTGATTATGAAAACTAGATTGATAATTCGTTACTTACAACACTGCAAGTTCTTGACAAGGGTTTGATGGTCCCATCCCAGAAGCATTGTAACGTTTCGCAAGTAGCATCGGAATGGGGGCTAGCATATAGAATATTATGACGAAGAATGGCCACCACCTGTAATATAAATAAGATTATTTATTTAAGAACGCTGAATTACTTAATATAAATATTTAATTTTTCATTGTTTCAACGGCATCAGAGGATATTATTGATTATTTATTCAAGTTGGAAGCTTTCAAGTACAAAGTTTGCTTGTACTTGAAAATTGCATTCTTTATCAGGTATAATAGTTAATACTGAACCAACATACTTATCGTATACGGCGCATCCGACAACCAGTAGGGTCATTCCAACGCTGCCAAAAAACGCCAGTGTCACCAAACTGAAATAATTTTGTGCAATTCTACTTATAATAATCAAACTCATTTTATAATTAAATAACACGAAATACTTACGCTGTTTATTGGTCAGCCAAAAGTACGGATTGATTCAAGACGCATAAATAATAAATTCATTGTTAGTACCTTAACTTGCTTATCATTATAATTTATCTATACAATTGTACAAAACCTTTTAGTCCAGCCATGATGATGAATCCCGGATGATTCTTGTTGTCCTAAATATTAGGCCTGACCAAAGACTTTGCTCCTCACAGATCTACAAAATCAACCAATCAGAACTACAATTAAAATGTAAACGAAGTAAAATAACTCCCAAACTCCCAATGCAACTTTAAATATTTGACATTATTGTTGACATCATCAAAATTAACGTATCATAAGTTATGATTCATAACAAGCCTCTTTAGACTTTCATAATTTTGAATTTGTTCCTATACTCACCTATACTCTTAAGCTCCTATCAAATCACCACTTTTAATTTTAACTCAATTAGTAAGTCAGTTATGCAACAATTTAATCCTAAAATTTTCTCCAATGTCAATCACTTATTTTTGTTGTGATTCATTCATTCAAAAAAATCTCTTGTCAGTTTGAATCCTCCGGTTTGCCTTCTGCTGGATCTCACTTTCCTCACATTTAAAAACTTGTCTATTTTTCACCTGAACAAAGAAAACTTGAAAAGCTTTTAAAATTCGACGTAGAAAATCCAGAGAATCGAACCCTTCATAATTCACACATTTCATAATACAATCCCATAAATTTTTAACTTTTCATGAAAACGACGAAAACTGAACAATGACAAAATCCGCTAAAAAAACTTGCATTTCATTATATTGCACGCACAAACCAGCCGCAGTCGGCCAGAGTCAGGCAACTTTGCGGAATAATTTGCCCTGTTTCACCACCCTCACCGCTGCTATTCTTTCCTTGTTATACGTGTTCCTCGTCCCGGTCAGTCTAACAGGAAGGGAAATGCGTATATTTCATGCCCCGTGAAGATGACATGATAAGATGAGAACAATTTATTTGATGATACGATAAATCAGAATAGATGGCTAATTAAATCAAATAAAGAAATAAATTATAAAATCTCTGGGGCCTGACCTCAACTGGATCTATTTATTTTATGAATAAATCATCATGTTTATCATTAACAATTTTGAACAGTTAAAAAATTGTTTTATGAGTGTTAAATTAATTGGCGAGTAATAAAGAACTAAATTTTTGCATTTTATTGAGCACGGTGGAGTGGACGACCCGCTGTCATGCTGGGAGCAATGGCTCGGTGACGGAGCATAAATTCACAGTTTCGTCAAGAAATCGCTCAGTCATTTATTCTGCTCCTTCTGAAAATTTTTATTCGTTCAGTTCTTCTGGAAACGAAAGGAATAAAATAATTCTCGCATTTCAAAATTTCCAAAGTAGAAATTGTTGGGGGGGAGAGAAAGTTTGTAGCTTTTTGAAGAGTCGACAAAAGAGGAGGAGGAAAAAGTATCTTTGTTGTCGTCCGCATTTTGATAAAGATATTTAAATTCTAACTATTTCTAACCAAACGTTTTACCGTCTTTGATTGTCTGTCTGTCTGTGATTGTTTGAGTAAATAAAGACTTACAGCATGGCCGATAAGGACAAGGATCTGGCCACGGCCATTTTGAAGAAGAAGGATAAACCGAATCGGCTTATTGTGGATGAGGCCCCGTCAGATGATAACTCCGTGGTGGCTTTGTCGCAGGTAAATTGAAGATGTATCATTTTATTTGGTTATTGCAGTCGGTACGTTTGATCGACATGTTAGTCTAATAAATTTGGTTTGTTATTTATCGACTAGGCGAAAATGGACGAGTTGGATATTTTCCGAGGTGATACAGTCCTCCTGAAAGGGAAACGTCGCCGAGAAACGGTCTGCATCGTCTTGTCGGATGATAAATGTCCAAACGATAAGATTCTGATGAATCGTGTGATTCGTAATAATCTCCGCGTCCGATTGGGTGATGTCGTCTCGATCCAGTCCTGCCCCGATGTTCAGTACGGCAAAAGGGTGCACATTCTTCCCATCGATGACACTGTGGAAGGTCTTGTTGGGAATTTGTTTGAAGTTTACTTGAAGCCTTACTTTCTTGAGGCGTATCGTCCCATTCATAAGGGAGACGTCTTCACGGCGAGAGGCGCGATGCGAACCGTAGAGTTTAAGGTGGTCGAGACCGATCCGGCCCCATTCTGCATTGTCGCACCGGACACGGTCATCCATTGTGAGGGAGATCCAGTCAAGCGTGAAGTGAGTGGAATCGGATTTGAATTTGTGGTGGTGGTGATGGGATTTTGAATTGATTTTAGAAAAAAAATAATTTTCATTATTTATTATAATTAATAGGAAGAGGAAGAAGCGTTGAACGCCGTTGGGTATGATGACATCGGAGGTTGCCGAAAACAACTGGCCCAGATCAAGGAGATGGTTGAGCTTCCACTTAGGCATCCAAGTCTGTTTAAAGCCATCGGAGTGAAGCCTCCGAGAGGAATTTTGCTTTATGGACGTGAGTAGTAAAATTAATCAATTCAATACATTAAAGTTTGTAAGACTAATTAAATTAATAATAATTAAATGAATTTAATAGCTCCTGGAACTGGAAAGACACTGATCGCTCGTGCCGTGGCGAATGAAACTGGAGCGTTCTTCTTCCTAATTAACGGACCCGAAATTATGAGCAAGTTGGCTGGCGAGTCTGAATCCAATTTGAGGAAAGCGTTTGAAGAAGCGGAGAAAAATTCGCCTTCAATAATCTTTATTGATGAGCTGGATGCTATTGCTCCGAAGCGAGAGAAGGTAACGACACTAACTTCCTATTTATTTTAATTTGATCATAACAATAATAAGCAATATTTAAAATATCATTTGTATTGACGTTTTTCTTAGACTCATGGGGAAGTTGAGCGACGCATCGTGTCTCAACTCTTGACTTTAATGGACGGTCTGAAACAACGTTCTCACGTTATTGTGATGGCAGCGACCAATCGGCCAAATTCGATCGACCCGGCCCTCCGTCGTTTCGGGCGATTCGATAGAGAAATTGACATCGGTATTCCAGATGCAACCGGACGTCTTGAAGTTCTTCGAATTCACACCAAGAACATGAAACTTCACGACGACGTGGACTTGGAGAAAGTCGCAGCTGAGAGTCACGGTCACGTCGGAGCGGATTTGGCTGCGCTCTGCTCAGAGGCTGCACTTCAACAAATTCGTGAAAAGATGGATCTTATCGATCTGGAGGATGACCAGATTGATGCCGAAGTGTTGAATTCTTTGGCTGTGACGATGGATAACTTTCGGGTGAGTTTAACCTCATTAAAAAAAATATTATTTAAATAAATGAATAAGAAAGTATGAATTGCTAAATTTTATTGTTTTTCTTAGTACGCTATGGGAAAAAGCAGTCCCAGCGCTCTGCGAGAAACTGTGGTTGAAGTGCCCAACGTTTCATGGACTGACATCGGAGGTCTTGAAGGTGTCAAGAAGGAGCTTCAAGAGTTGGTGCAATATCCGGTCGAGTATCCTGATAAATTTCTCAAGTTTGGCATGCAGCCTTCCAAAGGAGTTCTCTTTTACGGGCCACCAGGTACATTGCGAATTATGCGATATGTATATGTACTGCAATTTTTTATGTGAGCTATTTGTTAAATTTATACCATGTTATTTTTAGGTTGCGGTAAAACTTTACTGGCTAAAGCGATCGCTAACGAGTGCCAGGCTAACTTTATCTCCATCAAAGGACCAGAATTATTGACCATGTGGTTTGGTGAGTCTGAGGCTAACGTTCGTGATGTGTTCGACAAGGTGAGCTAGAAAATACTCCAATTTACTAATTTAGAAAGAATAAGTTCAACAAGTAGTTAACCTTACAAATTTCATGTCGTTAGGCCCGTGCTGCTGCACCTTGTGTACTTTTCTTTGGTAAATAAAAAACTTGATCACCTCTAAAAAATCGAATTTTAAATCTAATTCGTAATTAATTTGTAATGCAGATGAGTTGGACTCAATAGCCAAGGCTCGTGGAGGAAACGTTGGTGATGCTGGTGGTGCATCGGACCGTGTCATCAACCAAGTCCTTACAGAGATGGACGGTATGGGAGCCAAGAAGAACGTTTTCATCATTGGGGCTACGAATCGTCCAGGTACGACTTTATTTTAGACTAAAGTATTATATTAATCCTTACGAATTAGCTTACCAGAGTAATTAAGCAATTACTTTTATTTGTAGACATCATTGATCCGGCCATCTTGCGTCCAGGTCGATTAGATCAACTGATCTATATTCCTCTGCCAGATGAAGGGTCTCGGGCCAACATTTTCAAGGCCAATTTGAGGAAGTCTCCCATTGGCAAAGATGTAGATTTGCCCTACTTGGCCAAGGTTACTCATGGATTCTCTGGTGCCGATCTTACCGAGATTTGTCAGCGAGCCTGTAAACTCGCCATTCGACAGTCCATTGAGGAGGAGGTTCGAAGGGAGAAAGCTCGGGCTCAAAATCCCGACGCCGTCATGGATGTGAGTAGCAATGCATTATTTTTATTCAGTTCGATGCTATTTATTTATCTAATTTCCTTTGATGTGGATTAGATGGACGAAGAAGATCCCGTCCCAGAAATCACAAAAGCTCATTTTGAGGAAGCCATGAAATTCGCTCGTCGCTCCGTCTCCGACAACGATATTCGCAAATACGAGATGTTTGCCCAGGTAAATATTTTAATTAATAATAATTACATTGGGTAATTAATGATATATTGGGTGTATATTTATTTAATTCACTTTACTTTTTAGACACTGCAACAATCTCGTGGATTTGGAAATAACTTCAGGTATGATTTTTTTTGCATAATCTTTTCATACTTTTCAATTTAATTGTCTGTAAACTTGTAATAATTTTACAATGTACATCCTTATCAGATTCCCAGCTGGCAATCCACCCGCCGGAAATCCGAGTCAAGGTGGAGGCGGAGGAGGTTCAGGTCAAAACTTCCCAGAAGAGGAAGACGATCTTTACAGCTAAACTATTCACCACACCACCCCGATCACCCCACACTACTACGACTCTCATAAATTTTACTAACTCCGAGTTTTTTAAGATCATTGGAGCAACTACAACTCTGCATCGTCGCTGTTACATACTGTTTTCCATTTTTACATTTACAAAATCTTATCTAGCTCTCCTCCACACTCCTCCAAATTCACAATGTTATTATTTGCTACGCACAAATTTGTTCTAAATTCCAAATCTGATAAGTGAACTTGCAACTATTTATACAAATATCAACAATTTGGGAAAAGTAAAATCAGGAATGAAATGAAAATGAAACGTGATGATGGAATTACAATAGAATTAGAAGTAACAAGGTTAATAATTAATGATGATATAATTAATTGATAATGCTCTGCGGCAAGTTACTAGTTTTAGAGATGAATAAAATTGTAAAAACCAACAAACACAGTATCATAAGTTATAACATGAAAACACGATGTAGGCATAGGAAATAAGTAAATAGATTCTTTTGGTGTCGATTTTGAATAAATTATATGATTAGGATTTTTTGTAGAGACAAAAACACTTTATTTGCATATTGTGTATCTACTAATATAATAATTATTATAGCATTCTCCTCATGCCACCACTTGCATAAAAGTAAAAGCTTACATATATTATTATACGTTTAAAAATAACAGAGCACTTTTAATTAAATACATAATTAGTAAAAACGCAACAGAAAAATGGAGTTGAATTAATTATCCTCGTGATTATCATCAATCATTGTTCAAAAATGTTGCTTAACTATTACAATTACATTTATATAACCATTCCTTTTGCAATTCTGCAGTTTGTTCAGTCTTACTACGCATACACGCTTTTACAAATACACAAATACGATAAGAAAACAAGAAAGTCGTCGCATTAATTATTTTAATTATTACTTTGCACATTTCCTCTGTATTTTTTGTGCTCGTGTCAAGAAAAAAAGAATTAGATTCGAAGTAATTATTAATGTACCATATTTCACTTTTTACTTAACTAGGTGTGATATTTTTTAATGACGAAGAAAAGTGATTTGTAATCTGTAAACCTTCAATTAAAATTTAGTTTAGTTACTTAGTAAAAGTAGGTAGGTAGTTGTTGTAGGATGATCTTTTTTGTAGTTTTTTTTGGAGCAGAAGGAGAAATTAATTTCGCATGAATAACACGATGGGACAATGATCCGAGCCATAAACTTCCGTCCGCATGACGTTGTCGCAGAGGGAGTCGCGAAGTTTTTCAGACTGAGAGGTACACAAAATATTAGTAATTTGTTTTTACAATTTAATTTTATTATGCACGAGAAGACGGGCATCAGTAATTTCAACTCACCAACAAAAAGTAGTCGAGTCGCCAGCCGGTATTTTTCTCTCGAGCATTGTGCATATAGCTCCAGAAGGAGTACTTGCCCTTTGCGTCAGGATATAACTCACGGAATGAATCAAACAAAGTCGTCTCCTCAAGCAGTTTGGTCATCCCATCACGTTCCTCCTTAGTAAAGCCGGCCGTACGGTCGTTGGTTTTTGGGTTAGCCAAATCTATTCATTTTATAAATATTTTAAGTACCTAAACCTCTTGTTGTTTACAGAAGAAGATGAGGGAAATAAGGCTCACCAATTTCGGCATGAGCCACATTCAAGTCGCCAGTAACGATGACAGATTTCTTCTTTTCCAATTCTTTGACATAGTTTCTGAAAAACTCGTCAAATTTCAATCGATCTCCATTCGCCACTTTGGGAGGGTAACCTTTCGGGTACTTATCGCTCTTCTCGGCTCGACCGGAATTTGGAACGTCTAATAGAGTACAAGATTTATATATTATCATTAATAAGATACTTTTCTAAAAACATATAATTAAATTAATTAAATTAATGTCTTACAGGCATTGATTAAGTAGAATTGGTCAAATTCCACAGTTATGAGACGACCCTCCTTGTTGAATCCCTCCCTTAGTTTCTTATCACTGCTAGAATCTGCCTCATTTTCTGGTAGTCCGTATTCCACACTTTTTGCCTCTTCCTTGGAGAAGATAGCAACTCCAGAATGACCCGGACTCTCTGAATTAAACGACCAGTAGAGATGCGGATATTTGTCAAGTTTCGACACCTGCTCCGGCTTCGTTTTTTCCCCGCACCGAACTTCGTTCAAACATAAAATGTCTGGGTCTTCCTTCACCAAATATTCTAATCCATTTTTCTACATTAAATAAATAACCATTAGTTAGTTATAAACCAACTGCTATTACATAGAAATTCAGCTTCGTTTTTAAAAAAATAAGTAAAGGCTACTCACCCCCAACCAAGACTTTATTCCACCAATGTTCCAACACGCAATCTTATAATTCCATTCGTCCCCCTTTGGAGTCTTCTTATCTGTTTCGAAATCAATTTTCGAATAGTCTGTGGTTGTCTTGTTCTTCAGCGCTGGCTTATCAACTTTATCTTCGTCATCATCCTCCACGCTCGCACCATTTTCTTCGGATGCGGGTGACTTATCATCTTTGAACTTTACATCATCCTCATCACCCGATTCCTCCTCATCAGGAGATGTATGTCCGTTGTTACGATTCTTGGCTGCCGCAGCTGCTACATTATCCTTCTTGTCAACTTTTGTATCCTTCTTTTTCTTATCACCTTCATCGTCGTCTTCTTCCTCTTCTTCGACATCCTCTTCTTCAGTAGTAGTGTCCTTCTTTTCCACTTCTTTCTTTGTTGAAGAACCATTCTTTTTGGCAGTGGTCACTTTTTTATCTGCCTTTTTCTCGTCCTCTTCTTCATCTTCCATGGACTCGTCAACATCATCCTCGATGTCTTCTTCATCTTCTGAAGCAGACGCAGCTTTTTTCTTAGCTTCAGCCTTCTTTGCTGCTGGTTTGGCTTTAGGTTCCAACTTGGCTTTCTTTGTTACCGGCTTGTCGTCATCACTAACTTCAATGTCGTCGTCTTCGGACATTTCTTTATAGGATTTGGACGCAGAGGCTCGTCCTACACGTCGTGGAGCTGGTGGGGATGACGGCGATGAAGAAGCTGCTGCGCCACGTTTTCGTTTTGGAGATGCTTTAGCAGCAGGTGATTTTTTAGCTGCAGGACCGCGTTTCTTTGGAGAAATTGAAACAGCAGGCTTTTTCTTTTTACCATAATCGCTTCCTGAAGTTTCAGCGTCTGATTCTGACTCCTCATCGGAGTCACCACCACGGCCTCGTTTCGCTGGCGTAGCTTTCTTCCCATTTTTAGAAGCTGATGACGCCGCAGGTGGGCGGCCTCGACCGCGACCTTTCCCTTTCGCAGGTGAAGCTGCCTTTCGTCCCCTTCCACGACCGACACTGCCACGACCCTTCTTGGCAACTGTTTTCTTGGACTTTTTGCCATATTCGCTACCAGAACTATCCCCGGCCCAGTCAGACCCTCCTTCAGATTCAGACGGGGAGAGGACATCTTCATCGGAAAAGTCTTTATCTTTGGGATCAATCACAGCAGCAGCGGCAACGGCCTCATCTTCCGACGCAGAGTCTTCTCTATAACTCTTTTTCGCCTTTTCACGACCAATTCGCGCCTTCTCTGCAGCCTTGTCAACTTCCATCTCTTCCGTGTCGACATCAGCAGCCGGAGCAGCGGATCTCTTTGGGCGGCCCATTATTTTCACTGATTCTGTAACACAAATTGTATTTTATTTTTTTATTAAAGTTTACATTATAACCCACCATGTAGATACCTAACAGAAAACAAGTTGGTGGCAATCGGCTTTCTTCAATTTCTACTTTCTCTCTCCACTTTCCCCCAGCAAAGTTTCTTCTCACAGATAATAAACCTCTATTAAAATTTCGAATTTCTTTTCCCAATAAGATCCGACCACAAAAACGAAACAAACTTTGACAAAACAGCGTGGTGAGTGACTGTCAAAAAAACGACCCAACCAACCGGCTGCAACAACAAAACAAACTGAATGGCAGAGAAAGAATATTATAGTAAAGAAAGTATAACTTTCTCCAAACCGCACACCCTTGCAAACCCTTCAGAACTTAAACTTACCTTATCAAATAGTATAACTGTAGCTGGATAAATTAATCGAGTGCAATATCCTCGTCTCGAACTGGAGAGTATAATAATGTCGGCCTTCTTCTTCTTCTTGGTGGCTTTTGTGGTGGTAGTAGGCGAGCGAGCGAAGTGTGGTGGCTCTTCCAACGAAATGATTCCCAAGCCAAGAGCAGAGAGAGCGAAATATTGTTATTTCATAGCCGGACGACGTCGACTATTGGATGCTTTTTCTCTCTCCAAGTGAACTCTTTGCTTACTAAATGGCGCTGCCACCCGACCAAAAAAGCTTGCCTGCTCCAGGCACAATTTCATATCCAGCCCGACTTTCACCACCACCAGACTTGACCAACTTATTACATTACCCATCTCACTCTTCCCCTAAATTATGCATATAATTTTACGGTGAAGATAAGATAGGATAGAAGAGAACGATAAGCGTGGTGTGGTTGAGTGGTCTTTGTTCCTCTCAAGGTGCATTTCATGAGATAAAGTGCATTCGAAAATTTAAGGGGTAAAATGTATATAAATATCTGATACAGAGTATTATTAAAAATACTTACTTTCTCAAAAAAAACTTGAAAATGACGTAAGATGATGACAAGCAGTATTTAATGATGCATTATTAATCAGAGTGGCAATTAGTGACACACTGAGAAAGGTGAAAGCAGTGTAAGAAAAAATGTGACTCGTCAAAGTGAAAGTTCACGATGAGACCGTTGCGACTCCGGTTTAAAACCATCGTTAAAATAATAATCTCCGTTTTTGTCGTTACAACATGCATCGTTCACTACACGAATGAAAAGTTTGAAAGGACGGGCGAGATTTTGAAGGGGGTTGGAAATCGAAATGTCAACTTGATGGTGCAGCCTTTCGTGGATACTTTCCTCATTAATAACCATTGGTTAAGGGATAATTATAACAGCAATAATAAGAATGGGAATGTCTTTATCGATAACAATGGACAACAACAAAATGAACGTGATGCGGTGAGAGGACGTCTGTAGGAGAAAGCTTTAGGTGAAAATTACTTAGTACTTGTCATTTTCTATTTGTAGGCACTTCCGGTAGGAGTGGAGATAGAGCATCATCAAAATGATCCATTTTTAGTCGTCGTCATCACCTCGACCCCCACAAATATAGAACGTCGAACCATTATACGGAATTCCTGGATGAAGTATGAACCGGAAAAGCCTACAATTGTGGTCTTCTTTTGTGGAAGACCCAGATCTCAAGATATGGCTGTAAGTCGTATACATAAAATAGTGTATTTTTTTTGAAAATTGTAAGAATTAAGAAAAAAGCAAGGAACTGAGTTGACACCCATTGTTTTATTCCAGGCGTTACAAAAGGAATCAGAAAAGTATGGGGACATCATTGTCGACGATTTTGAAGAAAGCTATTATGGCCTTACAGTCAAATCTCTAAGAATCTTGAAATGGTTCAGCATGAATCTCCCAAAGTCCAACTTTCTCGTCAAGACGGACGATGACGTCTTTGTGAATACTCTTAAACTAGTCAAACTCTTGGACCGAGTGGAGACAAAGTTGCGATTCGAACGCCAGCAGAATAGCAACAACGAACTACCCCACTACATGGGAGGGGTCGTTTTTCATGACAGAAGTCCTCATACTTTCAACACGTTCTCAAAATGGTATGTGCCACCAAAACTGTGGAAGGAAGAGATCGCTATTCTTGCTAAATTGGGAAGAGAAAGCGGTCGCAAGAAGGAGTATCACGAGTTAAAATCATATCCGCCCTATTTGGAGGGCAACTTTTACGTTATTGGAGGTCACACGGTGCCGGTCTTGTTAAATTCTAGTCTCCCGTTGCCACTCTTTCACCTAGAGGATATCTACGTTACCGGATTCCTTGGGTCTGAAATACTCGACATTAAGTTGGAATCTTTACCTAACGTCCTTTCGGACAGTGCAACTTTTCCCAAGTTGAATTACAGGTATAATAAATTGTTTACTAGTCCTAGCGAGATGGTAGCGTACCACTGTGACAACGATATCGAGATAATTACACAGATTTATCAAGATACCTTAATGTCTTAATTACCCTACTTATTGTATACTTTGGTTCAGTCCAGTCTTTAATAATAAACAGAACCACTAAAAATGTGATGTCAGAGTAAACTAAATACTTATCATATGTTTCTAGATCTGAATAAATAAATAAAATTTTAGTCTGCGAAAATACACGTGTCTTTGTTACAAATAAACTATTTTTTCATTCATATAAAATTAAAAATCTAATACTAAAATACTTTTGCTACCTATATCATGTTTTGCATAAATGCAATGTGATTTAAAATTATAAATTTATAATTTTAAATCACATGATATAATTGGTTTTCGGAAAGGTCTGAATTTTCACCTAGGAATGTAGATTGTCTCGGTGGTGGGAATAAACTTTTTTTTATAACAATTTTATAATCTTCAAATGCATCTTCTATTCCATTTGATGTCAGTCTTTTCGGTGGTTTTATATATCCGAGGGCAGTCTTCTTTGTATAAATTTTTATCGGAAGCTATGTACAACCCAAATAGAAATTAGTTATGTAGTACTTCAATAATGCAGTAAAACGGCATTAGAACAATAATTAAATCGATCCGCTGTACCGTGTGAACCGCCGATCTTGAAATGACTCCATCCCCCACAAACACGTCCACTTGTTGACCCCGCGGCTCCCCTTTCCAAAATGTCAATTCATGCGTAGCATCCAGTAGTGTAGGATTTGGCGTTATATCATTTGAAATCTCCTTCTCTGATTCCATACAGAGTAGTGTGCTGCCACTGGTTTCCATCATGATGGCATTGTCAAATCTTGTCTCGCATGGAGTAATTGTACCCTCTGTGTCATTGGTGATATTCATGTCAGTGCTGCAATTTAACCAACTTGAATCTGGTTGTTGGCAAAGGTCTTCAGAAGTGGAAGTTGAAATGGACATATCGCTTCCAATTGAGAAATACAGATTGGACTGGTTGGGGTGACTTAAAGTATTGTGAGTCCCAACAGAATAGAACGTGCTCGAAATACTACTTGTCATTGGAGTGAAATACAGGGAACTATTGCAACTTGATGAACTTGTGGGAACAGGAGTTTTATCAAGTTCATTTTGTTTGATTTTCAGTTCTACAATGAAATATGGAAATATTAACTTGATTATATTTCCTCGAGACAAGTACAAAAGAATGATTTACAACTCTTACCCAAACAATAAGCTCTCCAACAACGTTGAATTCGGGTAGCAGCCACCTCAAGTTGAGCTCGTCTCTTTTTCAGTTCTACAACGAAGTATAGTTTGTAGTTTAACTTGGAAAAATATAACATTCTTAATAATTCATCCATACCCGAAATAAAAGTCCTCCAAGTACTCTGAATCTGCTTAGCAGATTTCCATTTAATTAAACTGTCAAACTTCCTCATTCGACTTAAGATGCTTTCAGTCATGAAGGCGTATGACTTTCCAAATTTTAAGGGAGACGATTTAGATGAAAATATTTGCACGAGCCTATCCTGCCATCCAAGTGGCTTGCTGCAAGGATAATTTTTGTATAATAATTTACGGAATAAAAATTGAAAATCTTTCTCGAGTTTGTCCGTCGATATTCTGAAATGCATAAAATACAACGATTAAATTATTACAATTTAACATAGTTGATTTTATAAATAGCTAAAAATTTGTGCTATACCGAATTGGATAACCGTTCCCCGCAATACGAATAATATCGACAATGCCACAAGCAAATAACTGTTTTCGTACAAGTTCCGGCTGAACTAAATCCGTCAATAGATCCACATTCGGTCTGATACATTTGATAAAATGGACATCTCGATTCTCCTTCTCCAACAATTCACCCACCAATTCGTTAACGGAAAACTTGAAACGCATTAGAATTGTCTTTCTCCCTTCCGGTTTGCCCCTTCGAGGGGTGTTAACGGCAACTTCTGGTTCCAGACTCTTGTGGGGAAATAAGTCGCAAATGAACGACTTCGAGCTTCTGCTCAGTATAGAGATAAATTCGTCAGGAATCTACTTACACACAGTAAAAAAATTAGTCTCCTCATTATTAAACTATCACGAAATAATTAATGGACAAAATTAGTAAATTACAAAGTCTTTGTTTTTCATAATCATTCCAGCCATAGAATAATTAACGTCGGATGCGTAATGTTGAATGATAAATGGGCACTTGTCATCATGCGGTTGGCCAGTTCTATCACAAAAAGTAAACATACCAATAAAGCTCCATAGTTGTGCATACAAATATAATTAGTTAACTAAAATAATTACTAACTTAATAAATTGATCTTTTGCTGATTTAATTGCCAATTGCTGAAAAATCTCTTTATCCGGGGTTGGCCTTTTTAGCAGACATGCTTCGTCTAAAATGCAAAATACTCTTTGATGAAGTTCCTCCAGTCGCAGATTAGTCTCATTCTCGACTCGATTCAGTTCTACGGGCTCATCGGTTAGATTGAAATTGGATACACGCCTATCCTCCTCAAAGTATCCCTTAAGCACGGAAATCTGCACTTGTTGAATCCTCTCGTTCGCATAGTTTATGCAAAGTTGTTCAAAGTGATTAAAGTCCAGGTTTTCGAATCCGTACAAATCCAAAATTGATACCGTCGTAGTGCACGAATTGGGCTCATTATTAGTCGAAGTAACGGGGGTCGAGTAGTCTAGGACAGAAGATTTGCTGCTATGCTGATTGAGTAATGCGTTGATGTGTGTGACGACGTGATGAAATAATCTTTCGTATAACGTGCTAATGAACGAATGTAGTCTTGATTCGCAGTCTTCCTTACTCGCACACGGTGATAAGCTTACGCTTGTACGATTTCCTTCAAACACAATTATTTTTTCTGTTGAATATACCAATAACTTTACTGTAAAATGACAAAGTTGAAAGTTCCTACCAGCTGAAAATGTATTATAAACGAGTGAATTGTGCAGCTCTGTTGTTGAAATTCCGAGGATCGCACTGGCCGAGTCGAGATGATCTTGAGTCTTTGATGATACCTTAAAATGCTTGGGTCGATGTGCAGTAAAATTTTCCTTGTCCTCTTCCGCCACACTGTCCACTTTAAACTCGACAGCGAGGAGATGCATGATTGCGAACAGGAGCTCAAAAACTTGAATAAAATGATCCAATGAATCCAACATGGTAAGTCTAGTGCTCAGATTTGCAAACTGTTGGAGGTCTCCATCTTGAACGTTACCGGACCAAAATGAATTATTGTAAACGCTCTTATTGCGACCTTCAATGTAACCATGTTCGACGGCATGGAACAACTAAATAATGACGAAACGAAAGTTGGAGGAGTAAAGTTAAATAACAACTAACATATTTACAACTTTAATAACTCACATAATGGAAAATATGAAAATTCCTTTCATTTAAATTCCCCTTCGCGACCCGATGCTTCTCCAACATATAAGTTTTAATTTCAGCCCCGATGATTTTAGACTCTTGGCTGTACTGAAGTCGCACCAGGCGTCCGAATCTGCTGCTGTTCGGGTTGGCAGTGGTACTCGCATTTCCAAGAGCCTCGAGGATTAAAGTTGCTTCATAAATCTAATTAAAGAAAATAAAAAATAACGTAGTAGCGTGGTTGAACATAGTTTACTTCGAAGATAAATAATCCTGGTGGCAAAATATATTCCTCTCACCTTTTTCTCCAAGGTCCACATGTCATTGTTAGGCTCGGTGTCAGAATACGTAAAAAATTTAATAAGATCTTGTGTGCATGTGGTTTTTCCGGCACCCGAATCACTATATTAGTTCATTATTTAATTCGCTAGTTTGCCACTATCATGTAATTTGTTTAAATTATGATTAGCATACCCAGAAACAACGATGACTTGATTATTCCCAACTTTGTCAATATTATACAAGCTTTTCACTCCGATAGAGAGGACGTGGGGTTCTAAATTCTTCACATCTGGTTCACTGCTGCAATGTGTAAGCTCTACAAACCTCCTGACATCTTGATTTTCGTACGATTTAAGAGGCGAGTGTCTCCTCGATCGCTTGGAAGAACATGGATTTAACGCGACTAGAACAGTTCCAGCAAAAGTGGAATATTTCCCGTGATGAAATCGATCAATTAAGCAGTCCAATACTGAAAAAATTTCCACAAGCATTAATTATATACTTATGTAATCCTAATTACTAAATCCACCCTACACTCACCAGTAGGTAACGTGATATCGTTCAATTTCGTAAGATCTGGAACATCTTCAGCGTGTTTAGTCTTCCCATCATCCCCTCGTTGATGATCCATTATTACTGTAAAAGTGAAAGTTCGCCTGGCGTCTCAGTCTTGTCCTCGCTTCGCAATTCGAATCTGTTTTGGACAACAAGGTTTAATTTCAATCCTTGCGAAATTAAGCTTCCCGACAAATTTCTAATGGAAATACCTTCAAAATTCAGAAACTATGCAGAAAATAATGAAAATACGCAGCTTTCAATTATTTCTTGTGTCGTTAGCGGAAGCAAAATCCCAACGAACGCGTGAAATGTCAATGTTTGGATCTTATTTGCGCTGCATTGTTTGAAGGTGGACTCGAGTTTCGGGGCAAACTGAGCCAGCAGCTGACAATTTGGTCGAGTCACGCAAAATCCGGTTTTACTGGGTGACCTTCATTTGTCTCCACGCTCGTGTGAATTATTCTGATAGTTTGGTAGCGGGTGGCGTGACGTTGATAAGGTCACTGCCAGGTCAAAGTCTAAGGTGTAGCTTACCGGTTTAATCACTGGATTGGATTCTGACAGGCGGCTACAGCTACTGCACCTTAAAAGATATAGGTAAGGTACTACATAATAATTCTAAAATACATATTTCTAATTATAATTTCTTCATTATATTGTTCATGTCAGAAAAAGACTAAGTTTTGAGGTGATGGAGAGTTATCGAAATGATTTTTCAGGATATCGATTATCTGTTTCTTTGACTTGCTGTGTCAATTCAATATTCAATAGAATTTGGAATTAGTTTCAGTTCCAGTCCGGTCGGCTATTGATTGGTTTATTGATTGACAGAATGTCCAACGTTTTTTTATTGATTTGAGAGATCAAAGCAGTAGTTCATTATGCTGCCGGCGTATGTCAGTTTCGATTTCATATTATTAATTCTGTATTTTATATTTCAGAATCTTGACAAATCTCATGAAAAATGGCATCTAACGAAACTCCAAATCTCATCGATAAAGAAGACGACTCTTGCGAGGTGCCCGATATGGATTTAGATTTTCACATCCAGTTCCCAACTCCAGGATATGCCGGAAGTAATAGCACTGAAGAGGAGAATGGGAATACGACAGACAAGAAGGCCATTGAAAAGATTTGGCCCGTTTCTGGATACGATGATAAGGATGCAGCTAAAGATACAAAGGAAGACAAAGAAATCGTCGTCATCTTGTTAGGCTGGGCCGGTTCGAAGCATAAGAATCTTAGCAAATACTCGGACATTTACTTGAAACGAGGGTTTGCAAAAATTGATGCAAAGCTATTTTGAATTTTGGCGTAATTAATTTTGTGATTTATTTTTCCTGTGTGTGCAGATGTATAGTTCTCAGATACATTACGCCAGTAAAGGCTCTCTTTGTCCAAACGGGAAAATTACCAGTATTATCCAATCGACTAATCCATCTCATCAGCGATCTTCAGCTTGAGTCTCACCCAATATTTTTTCACGTATTCTCCAACGGTGGATCCTTCACGTACGCGAGCATTCTCCGAGAACTATACAAAATGCAGGACAAGTTATGTCTGGACATTCGAGGAACGATTTTCGACTCTGCACCAACCCCGAGAAATCTGGGAAAATGCTTCGGTGCAGTGTCAAACATCTTTGAAAATTTTGGAGTGTATGTAACCTAAAAGTGTTACTCATTTTTTACTGTCTTGATTTGGTAAAAGTTAATTAACAATGACTCGTTTGATTTTAGGGTACGTTTCCTGATAGCATCCATCGCCGTATTACTCATTGTCATCCAAGTTTTTTGGATGCATTTCAAATCAGCGATTCAACTCTGTCTTTGGGGAGAACAGTTGAGCTCTCTTGATCCAGTCAAGTATCACATTGAAGAGATTCCTTTGAGAAACTGGCTTGGACGCCTCGGAAAAATGCGGAACCATCACTACCTCTTCCTCTACTCGGACAATGATGATCTCATACCGTGGACGCTAGTGGAGGAATTCGCAGACATTGCCGCCACGCAAGGGAATTATGTCGTAAAGAGGAAATTCGCTGGGTCTGTGCATGTGCAACACTATAGGAAATATCCAAAGGTGAGACATTATCATTTATCAGAAAATTGTAAACTGGTTGAAGTAATAACCTACAGTGCAGAATTCATTTAGCCCGAGCCAGGGACAGAGTCCGCTTCTAAATTTTTAGTATTTTCAAATCATTCCTCTGTTTGAGTGCCAAGGGGCTCGCTCCTTTAAAATCTTGTACTTCCAAAGTCGAATTTGCTACGCGGAAGTCATTTTTAGCCCCCATAGCAAACTTATTTTTTTAAGACAATTTCTGAAAATCGGAATGGGTAACCCCTTAGGGTCCCTCTGGTTGGAAATTTTTCCAATTTCAAGTCCGAAACTTCAGCTTTCTCACACTAGCACTGACCACCACCTGTAAACCATTGGACCGATTTGCTCAGGTTCCTAACTTTGTGTGCAAAATTTGTGCCCAATCGGTTGAGCCGTTTTGACTATTGTGCGGCACAATAGTCAAAACAACAGTCATGTTACATAAGCCCTGACTCGGGATAAAAAAGAACACCCATGAAAATTGAATTGAATAATATTGAATTTTAGGAGTACGTCGAATCTGTCACAGACTTTATTCGCTACACGATGAAAACCACCAATAAGCCGACTATTCTATGGGATGGAATCTAATCAAATGTTCATCAGGAATGCGAATTACAACAGAATTACCATTATTTACGTAGAATTAATCACTGATACCTGTGCTATGTACACGTGATATACCAATATTCACCAAAAATCTCTAATCTCCATTTCATTTCAGAAAAATATTTTATTTATTTTGTTAGTTTACAATCAACCACAGAAAGCTATGCAGGGACGTCCAGAGTATTAACTGTTTATGTTGCTGTCAAAGAGTCAGGAATACTAAATTGGTGTTCATTCAATTGTTCAATGAATCAAAATAAATTTTTAGTTACTGAGACATAGGTACATAAAACTTTGTACTCAATCACACATTTTTGTTTAGATTTTAGAGATGTAGCATTGAACTCTTTTTGTATAAGGTTGGGTTGTTGCTCTCTTGCAATGGAACCGGTTTCGAGTGCAAGTCTATAAGTAGTTAACTGAGTATTTTATTACAAAACTGGAAGATCACTATCCCCAATATTAGATGTCTCATCGTCGTTGCCGAATTTTCAAGTGAGATTCCTCCATTGCAAGAATGCTAAATTGTTAAAATTAATATCAAATTGACCACAGATCGTAATAATATGTTCTACTACAAACACAAATACTAAACTACGAATGCACAGCACAACTATAATTGTAACTAAAACTAATCTCAAGCCCTCCTCGCTCCCCACTTTTCCTCCGTAGCGTCACACTCACTCGCACTTACCCCATTCTTTTTCAACTCAGAGCACACGACTGTTTTGAAACTATCCTGACTATTTTGCAAATTCTCCTCACTAAAGACTCCATTGTACGTGATCCAGGGGACGAAATACAGCTTCGGTCTCAAAGCGTGCGTTTCCACTCCATTTCTAGCCAACAATTCTGATCCCTCTGCGCCCTCCGCACACGTTCTGATTTCTTCCACAGGGTCGACAATATCCAACTTTGCGGCACACTCTGTCAGCGACTGAGGCGGATTTCTTGTCGACATGGAACAATGAACAAAATCGAGTTGGACCTGCGTCGAGTTGATGTACTTAAGGGCACACGCGTGCATTTTATTCCCGTTACATTCATTTTCGCCATGCTGGCAGGAAAATTCGTAGGAAGTGGAGGTCGGCGTCGTCTGTAAGATAAGATGTTATCTCATTATTGAACTTAAGAAATGGTACTTCTTCAACATACCGTCGCTTTTCCGTACGGAATAAGTTCCACGACAAACTTGTCACCCAACGAGGATCGTTTCACTGGATAAAGTTGCGTCCTAATAAATCTCTTACTGTCGGGGCAAAGACTTTCGTAATACACGGAGACTTTTAGCTTTTCTTCGTTTACCTCGGCCTAAAATTGAACAATTAAAATTTATTTCGTAATACACATAAATACCCACACTTTTTCAACTTACTTGTCCAACTACACACGCGCTTAGTAAGGCGACAGCCCCCAGAACGGTTTCAAGCTTCATTTTTCTCTCAGAATTTTAAACTAAAATATTTACGAAGCAATCCGATGTAAAATGTGGTGTAATTATTATGTGATTGTGGTTGTTTGGCAAGGTGCAAATTTATTTATGCTTGGTTGAGCATTCCACGAATGCGAGGAGACGCGACAAAAACTATTACTTTTCTTCTTTGTGGTAACACACCTGCGATAGGCGAGCTGCGTCCCAGCGAAGTTAAATTCTTATTTTAGTGAGTGGATGGATTGAATTGACGAATCATCGAATTTTCATTCGCATCTCCATCTCGACTTGATCCGCACACTCCATTTTGCAGCAGAGAGGATAACAATGAAATAAGATTGACGATTGTTTGTAGTCATCATCATCATCATCACGGCAAACAATGTAATGGTACCATGGTGTGGAATGACTACATAAAAGTGAATGCATGATGGGGGTTCAAATGTGCATGTAATCTCCTATCTTGAGTTGCACAAATAAATGTGAACGGACAGGATTGCGTATGGTTAAAAAAAAGTAAAAAATCTCACTGCATTATTTCCACACTTCATTTCATGGAGTCGCAATTTATGTATCTGTATTTGCAAAAAAATGCATGTTCTATTGATCCAACAAAAATAATGTATGGCAATTCTATGTATGTATAATCCTATCAAGTGAGGTGTTTATTTGGTCTGATTGCTGTAGTTTCTCAACTTTGTCGCATTTACACGCAATGAAATATGTGCATATGTACCGTGACAAAATCGCTATTTAGTCAACCCTTTAGTTAAACTAAATCCGGTATCCGTTCTGTTAGCCTAAATATACATATTTACAGGAAATGAGAATTAGAATGAAAGCCTAATTATTATTGGAGAGATGCTTTGCAAAATGTTTGTGTTACATGCAAAGTTAGGTAACAATGGGATACATACACATTGCCAGTATCAATTATGGTGATTTGGTTTTCTACTTCATAATACATAGGTATGCAATTCTTATATACCCGCAGAGCCTTATTTATAAACATAGTCGAGAACATCTTTTGGCTACTTATGATTTAAAAATGCTTCCATTAAAAAGGATTACAATATGTTCGAAATAAACAGATTCTCGTTCTCATCACATTACGTGAATAGAATTAAATTATAATTTTTCCAGCAATTTTTCCGCCTGTCCAATGAAGCGTCATCATTTTTAACTATACCTACCTAAAGTTATTTCAACTAGCTTACCTCATTACCAATAATGAGATAAGCTTGTGCTCCTGTGTGTATAAAATTACAAGAATTCTACCCCTTAAATGAAAATCTCAAGCTCTATCATTTATAATGATTTAATCATGCTTTTTGCAGCATATTGGGTATGTTTGTTTCATAAAAGGAACATAGATACATATGCAACTTACGAAAAAACACTTGCAATTTTCTGCAAAAATAGAAGATGCCGTGGGAAATTTTTCGTCACGTAGTTTAACTACGGTTAGCATGCTAAATAATTAAAATATAAAACATTTTGCACTCAATTGTGCCAATGGAGTGAAGGTTGCTTCGAGTTGATGCCTTTGAGATTATTATGGCCGATGAATCATAATGACAATTACATAAATAAATGGTAACAAATAAATAATACTTTCGTTTAATTTATCTCTACAAAATTTCTACAAAAGTTTTCATACAAAAATATATTTAACTAATTAAAGAAAATGTCCTCCGATGAAATTACCTCACAAATAAATTAATCGGTAATTTTTTTGTCATAATTACAAATGTTCTGGAAGATATGGAGAAGAATCATCTCCAAAATTATTTGCTCTTTCTTGTCTCGGGTATTTCACATTCTGCTGAGATTGTGTCGATGGTAGAGCGATGATTGGAGGGTCATTGACGACATTGTCATTATTGTTCTGATTAAAATTGTTTTGATTGTTGTCAAAATTTTGGTTATTGTTGTTGTTTTGATTAAAGAAACTTTGTATGTTGTTATTGTTGTTTGGAAATCCGGGAACTTGTCTCTTATTGTTATTTAGTGGAAGATAAGTGGACGCTTGGGACTCAAAATTAGGACTGGAAAGCGCTGACGGTGGTGATTGTTGACCTGATGGTTGTTGTCCTCCTTGTTGCGGTTGAATCGGCGTAATTTGGTTGAAACTGTTGATCGCTGAGGCTGCTGGGGGTCCGTATGCCGCGGATGGCCTACCCGTACCAGTATTTCCACTTCCGGGAGGACCATAACCGGAAGACGGCGTCGATCCACCACCACCACTGCCACCCCCACCAGAATATCCACCCTGATTATTATTATTACCTCGAAGTCCCAACCCCAAACCCCCCAATCCCAATCCCCCCAATCCAGCTCCTCCCGTGGGAAACAATGTTCTAAAGCTGGTAAGTAATCTCTGAATAAACCTCAAAGGATTGAGGAGCATGCTCAATCTCCTCAAAAATGGGATGATTTGGTTAAACAGATTCAGAAAATTTGTTAACAGAGGAAAGTTATTTCTGAAATTTTGAGTTTGAGCCGGTCCAGAATAACCTCCACTCGTACCCCCACCGCCATAGCCCCCTTGATTATTTCCCCCACCGGTAGTCGTGGCCGGGACACCGTACGCTTGTTGTTGATTATTCTGTCGCATCTGCCCAAATAACGATCCCAGTGAATTAATCGCGCCGAAAATTCCTCCCCCTTGCGTTTGCGGGGAGGTGGTAAGGTCCGACACGGAGTCAATCGTTCCGAACGGATTTGCCTCCAAGTTGAACAATTGTCTGGGTTGGGCCCTATGTTCAACCAGATCGGAAGAAGAAGACGACTTTTCTCCTAACGCCAACTCGTCAACTAGGGTGTTGATATCGACTCTATTTTCCTTCAACAGTTTTTCCGTCTCTTTCAGGGTGGCCATCATCTTGATAAAGTCCGGATTTTTAGCTTCCACGCAGCCAAACATGCCTTGATAAGATAACGAAGGGTTTCTACATTGGCACGTCCCCTTGATGCAGACCAACCCTTTCGCTGCGTCACAATTTTTGCACTGATTTTCAAAATTTGGTTTACATAGGACTTCTCCACCTTTTGGAATCCAGTGTCCAGGTTCACACTGACAAATTCCGGAGATGCAGACGGAATTCTTGGAGCATTTTAGACCCTGGTGGTTCCCTCGTTCGAAGAAGCACTTGCCCCCTGGTCGGATGACGCACTGCGTGAGGGCGTGGTCGTAGACTTGTGATCTCGAGTCGCACTGGCAGTAACCGGCGTAGCAGGAGAGAAACTGGGAGGCGTTGCAGTGTCCGTTGTGGGTGCAGCGAGCATTGTAAAATTGTCCCGTGGTCAAAGACACGGTCAGAAAGGAGAGAAATAGTATGGCCAGGAAATTCGGAGGCATTCTTACCTAAAAAATGCAAATTAAGTGAAATTAATCCTTAGTTAATACTTATCTTACGTGACTTGATTTGACTTATGTACCTGCATAATTTTATTTTTAAATATGTTTTTATGATCCTACTTCCGTGACACTATTTGGTCTTACAACTTATCGAGCCCAACCGTCTGACCAAACTGAACGCTACATTTCATCCCGACCTAAACAAAAGCATTGTTGCGTATCATAAACTAATCGCAATGTTCCCGAAACTGACCTTCGCTCAGAATTATGTGTACTTATTTACACATGTATTATGTTGTTAAATTATATTATGCATGTGTGTGACTTATACTTGGATTAAGTCAACTTGACACATTGATTGAGGGAACCCTTCAACTAAAATTCACACATTCCCTTTCCGCAATTTGTACAACTTTATTAGAACTTGAAGATGCTGTCATGTACAATCGCACTATATTCGTACATATTATTTTATAAGCGATGCAAATCGTCTCATAACATGCGATGTGATGATGATTCATTATTATGCAGACAGAATTATGCATTTGCATGTAAAAGTTTATAAGGCAAATAAAAAGAGTAAAAAAAGACAAGAAATCCTACGATTTGGAAGATTTCACTCTCAGATTAGTCTTCAGGTCTAGGTCGTTGCAGTCGACGATAATAACAAAGATGGATGCGGTGATATTTATGCATAAAGGAACAAATTCTACAAAGCGATACACTGTACCCTTCATGCTACTGAACAGACTTGGCTAAATTCGCTCAATGATTTATAAAGTTGATAAGATTTGTAGTTTTACTTTGTATCAATTTGCTTATTTGATATCAGAATGCCATGAAATACATATGCATTTACGCGATAGGAAATACGCTCTTTTTTACTTTGTATGTTCTGCATACTAATTTTAGATGAGATTTTAATTGGTGAGACAATTTTTAAAGTTGGCTTGTACCGTTTAAGCGATTAGTGTAAATTACAGGTTTTCTCAAGGGACACACTTGTAAATTAAATACCAATTACAGTCCAATTTTTACACGGGTTTATCTCAAATCTGCAAATAGAAGAGAGATTCTTTTCGAGGTGCAATTGCGGAAATATCAGGGACGACATTTTAAATATAATTTTCTTACTGATTTTATGCCTTATTCATTCTTAGTAGGTGAGCATTGACCCAATTTACTGATGAATGAGTGAGATGAGATAAGTGCAAAAAATACGATATATGTATGGACCTTGATTAAACTTAATCGTTTTGTGCATGAAGGAAATGCATTTTTCATAATAAAGCTCTTTTTATTTTGTACGAACGAAATTATAAGATTGATTGCTTATTTGTCAAAAAGTAACTAAACTTAATCTATATATTATCTAAGTATATTTATTGTTGTATATAGATTTTTTAGCCCAGTGGCCAAGGAAGGAATCGGAACGCTCTCTGTTCAAAATCCACATTTGGCAAAAGTCGCTGTCGCAACTGGGCGAGGGCAGAATTTGGTCCGAACAAAGAGTTGAAAATTCTTCCCGGAACTTGAAGAAGTCGGAACGGCAGGGACAACAAATTTGCGCGAACCCTGTCCTGATTTACGTTCACTCCCCCCTGGTCCACGCCCCCTCCTGGAATTTGTGGAAGTATCGGAGTACTCAAACTGTTAAAAAGTCCTCCTAAAAATGGTCTGGCTGGTTGTTGTTGCTGCTGCTGCTGATTCCTTTGGAAAGGTCTTAAAATTGCCGTAGTGAGGACATTATTAAAACTCTGAACGAATGGAAGAAATTGGGCAAACATTCTGATAAAGTTTGGAATTATTGAGGTCAACCCGTCACCATTAAGGTTGGGATTTCCCGTGGAGGGAAATTGGAAAGGATTTGGCAGAATTGGGGAAGCTGGTGGTGGCGATTCTGGTGATGGTGGCACAATTGTGGCGTCATTCGGAGTTTCATTCCTTGTAAATAACCCGTCCAACAGGTTTGGAATCGTAACCACTGGTACCGTTGTTTGCGGAGCTTCCAACTGTGCCCTGGTGTCCGGTTGGGCGCTGGTCGAACTTGGTGGCGATGTTGGAGCTGGGACAATGGCAGGAATCGGGCTCTGTTCCGCGAAAAGATGTTGTTCCAATTGTTGCAGACGTTCGTACACGACGGGGTTGATGTCGCTTGGGAGGACGAGGCTGTCGAGGTCATTGTTCGAGTCTTGCAGACCTGACGTGGAGGTTGCTTGGATCATGTAAACGTTGAAGAGAGTGGTGAAACGCATCAGTTCGAATTCCGTCCTGTTTATAAGTGTCATAACGTCTTGGTACATAATTCGCATCGAAGAATTCATGCAGGATCCAAGTTCGAAAAGATATTCTTCTTTTTGGCCGGGAAGTTGGGAACATTGACAGATCGAGTTGATGCAGTGCAGCCCCATGGCGGTGTTGCAGTCGGCTTCTTTTGAACATTTACCTTCATAGTCCATCTTACATTCGAGGGAAGACAGCTCCGTGAATCCTGCAGGAAATATAGAAAATTTGTTGGTTTACAATCTTTTTTGAGGAAATTGAGACGATTTGGTACTTACCTGGTTTGCAGGTGCATGTGGAATGAACACAATCAGAGTTTGAGACACATTGCTCGCTTGAGGTGCATGGAGATCCGATCGGAGAAAGAAATATTTGTGCAGAAATGTGACATATTTGGAAAATGCAAAGGACAACCAAAATTGACACCTGAAATTGAAGAATGTTTGAATAATTTTGGGCTAAAATTTTCCTAAAACTGATGAACTTATTATTTACCTGCATTTTCAGAGCCATGTTACACAAACAATATTGAATTATATATTTCCACGCACTCTTATTTCACGTGTTTCTTATTTTACATGCTTCTTGGTTCCTGATCAAATCCTCAATAAGAGACTCAGTTAAGATATTTTGCTAATTAAAGGGGCAGTGCAATCATATTATTTGTAACAACGGCCTCTGATTTATCTTAAGTGTTAGGTATGTATAAATGATAATTGTATTGCAGATGTGCCAATATACTTTGTTAACGTAATAACGATATTGTACAACGGTTCAAAATTTAGTGAGTGGTCTGATGCCAGAAATAGGAAATAATTTAATTGTGAAAGACAATTAATAAGTCAAGGATTTGATATCAATCAAGTATCGTCTTAAAATTATTTATGAACTGCTTCTCCAAAAAAATCATAATTATCAACTTCCTTCCGATTCCTTAATTTTGTTAGGTAATTAATTATCATGATGTTGATTTGATCAAATGTCAAAATTTTATAATGTCTCAACAATGGCATTAGCAGTAACTAGTACTACTTTGTAGGTATTATAATAGGATTAGTTAACACTTCTGATTCTCCTGTAATTAGTAACAATGGCGAAGTCAGATTTCAACAGAGATTATATGATACGAAATTGAATTTTATTGTTATTTAAGCCTTAGTTTGTTTGCATTTGTGGTTTTGGTTGGTTACACATCATTCATCGCATCTCCATCATGCATCTTTTGCAAAGCAATATTTTGTATGTTGTTACATCATAGACGTTAAATATCGGCATCTTATCAAACAATGAAAATAATAAATCGTTCAATTTGGTCACAATTTGTAACCCCAACATAATATGAATATGTGTATCATTCCAATCACGATATTTGGGAGTAAATTGTTTGGTCGAAACTGTCACCTTCGATCGAGCAACACATAACCGCACCCAATTTACCTTTATTTACCAAGAATTGTCCAGCCAGACGACTAAATCGGTGTAAGTGACCATTTTCTTGGCATGTCATCCCCTCATTAGTTTAGTAGCCACACATGTTTAATTCTCATCCTTTAAATCTAAATGTCTATCTACTTTCACCCTCTATTTATTCGATTCCTGAGATTTGTCTCAACTTTTTGCTTTCTCCAAGAAGGTCCTCGGCCCACTTTTATGGGAAACCAGTGCAGACTAGTACTTATCCAGGTCATCATATTATCGACATTTTATTGACTTATCCCCAATTTAAATAATAGCCGTGTACTTTTTTCCACAACTACAATGAATAAAATCTCATTTTCCCGTCTCAATTATCCTCACGTAGGATGAGTCTGGTTTAACGTACCTATTTACTTTATAGCAATTTATTTCACAGACAGGATAATAGTCAGTCCATTACTTGTCGGAAAAACGAGCCCATTAAGGGAAAGATAAATAAATAAAAGGTTTTGTAAATAGATTCGGTTGTTGGATTGGATTGAACCGGAGAAAGAGTTTTTCAGTTTACACACAGCTGCGATACTGTCAAAGTCTTTGTGGTTTTTGTTCATCCAAAAGTATCCAAATTTTTTACTCAAAAATATAAAGAACATTGGCATTTGTGCATAATTTTGCTAAAATCGAGCCCAATAACGGAAAGGAGTGTGGCAGGTCGGGTTGGGTGTGGCAGGTCGGGTTGGGTGTGGCTATAAATTCGGTACAATAAGATTCAAAGTATTTTCTGAAAGTTTAATCTTTAAACTTGCCTAGCTGGAATTTCTAATTCTTAGTTAAATATGCAAATTTTAATTTAATGTAATTTATTATTATTTCCTTTCACTGAACCAAAGGACTTAGGAAAATTTCCTAAGGAAATCTCAATTTGCTTCAAAACATGGCGGACGTAGGAGTGACCGATTTGGAAAAGAACGAGCCCAAGAATATCCAAGAGTTGACTCAATATGTATGTCCTTCGATAAGCATAAGTTGAGTTTGAAAATTTATTTCATGACCATGTTATCTTTTTAAAATTTGCATAGGTACAGAGTCTCCTTCAAAACATGCAGGATAAAGTATATATTTAAAGATATAAATTATATGTATATAACTATAAATTTTAATTAGTATAACGCGCATTATATAGTTTCAGCAAATCTCGGACCAAATATTGAACCGAATTGACGACATGGGTGGGCGAGTGGATGAGCTCGAGGTGGTAATCAATTAATTAACGTAACAAGTCAATTGTTTGCCTTTGATATGAAACACTAATATTGATTATTTTTCTCATGCAGAAAAATATAGCTGATCTGATGACCCAAGCGGGGGCCGCTCCTACGCCAGGATTTGACCAGCCACCTGGACCAGGAGGACCGAATTAGTATTCAAATCAAACTGACTGTAATCAGTAATGTAGAGTGAAAAATGATCAATTTCGTATGGTTACTCCCTATTTAGCTAAGTAATATTCACAAGATTTTGTACAATTTGCACTAACAAAATTTAATATCGATGCCACGCTTACGTGAAACTTTTTTCATTTGTATAATCTTGTTAAATGTGGTTTGTTGGAGTTTGCATAAAAATTAGTAATAAAGAGGCTAATAAATCTTTGAAAATATTCATAATTACTTTGCTCCATTTTATTTAATCTCTTTAAAGTGTTGCTTTATTCATTATATCGTAGCAAACACTTTCATAATACTTATGTGCGTACAATAAAATTGCTAAAGCAAATAATAGTTAAAAAGCTCAGAGAGCATATTTCAGCAAGGGTGTGGTAACATGTGGTTTCGTTGACTAAAAATCATGAACAATTATCCTACCTAAGTAAACTATATAAGACGTAGTGAGTGATCACAATAGATTATTATGTAAAATGCAAGCTGCTCGTGTCGAGATAAAATCAAAATTCCATATAAAAGCTTTTTTGAATATCATATCACATCAACATCTTAGATATTTTTGAGTAAGGACGAAGGTATTTCAAAGTCCCCATTGTGTAAGGCGGTATCATCATCGTCCGTGCTGTAGGATAGGATAAACTTAATTTTTTTGGATGGGGAAGGAAAGTCTCGAGGAATGACGATAAGCACGACTTGGGTGAGAACGGGTGGAGGAAGAAAACTTTTCTTCCAGGGAGGAAGCTCCATTGTGGTGGGTGGGAGGAGTTTTACCTGGAGGAAAATGTATGAAATTATAAATTTCACACTTAAACCAAATAGATATAATTTAGGCAGAACACACCTGCAAACCTTTTGGAGGCATGAGTTGGAAAACGTAGTTGTAAATTCCTGACGATGGATTTCTGTTGGTGAAAGCCACCACGGCCACTTTGACACATGGGGGATAATCCGGCACGCTGGCAAAAGTCAACGTTAAGGTGACATTTACACAAGACGAATCCAAACTGAGGTCGATTGGTTTGATGCAGTCTTTCAACTCTACTTTGTCCAAATCCAAGTCTTTTATAGAGGTCAGTAATTGTCGCACGGCCAAAATGTCTTCATCTGCTTTGGGAGGATTTGAATTAGGAGGAGGCGTTGGTGATGCTATTACTTTTGGTTTTGAGTGACTTTCGCCAAAGTCGAACAGTAAATTTTTATCGGGTACTGGGTTTTCTGAATTATTTTCTTTGTCATGTAATTTGTCAAACATTCCGAAATCCAACAATGCCAAGAGATCGTGATCATCTCCATTATTCGTTGGATTGTTCTTCTGGTCAAGATTTGCATTCATCTCCAGGGAAGACTTCTGCATTTGAGAAAGTGTAGGCTTTTCCAATGAGAGCTTATTTTTGAGTTCAGAGTTTGTCAAGGTCGAGGTCGAATTAGAACCACAAGGACCCAACAAACTTTGTTCCATCAATTTCCTACTCATTTTTTCAATTTCATCTAGAGGATTCGGAGCAGGTTTTTCTGAAGTCTGTGGACTTAAATCAATGTCAAAATTTAATAAATTGTCTACATATCCGGTAGCACCAGGTGACTTATTCTCGTCCATTGTTGGTCCTAAATCTAATTTAAGGAGTAGCTCGTCCACAAGTGACATTGCAGACATTGGCAATTCTATTTTTCTTTCAGTATCTTCCACTACAACCTCATCTTCAGGATCCGGATCTGAAGCACAATTTTTCTTCTCTTCATATACATTTAAAACTTGTTCCAAATTTTCACTTGCTTGCAGCAAAGATGTCGTTTCGTTATTCGTCTCTGTTGCAATTCCACCCAATTTCTGCCTCAAGCTCTTGCAATTTTCTGCCAACTCGTCCACAATTTCTTTATCAATTTTATGCTGACTTAGCATTTCCATAAGGAGACTAGTTGAAGTTTCGATTCTATCAATTAGTGAGTGTAGCTCTGCACGCCTCTCGTTCCGCTTGGTTTCCTCTTCAACAAGGTTTTTTATGAGACGATTAGCGGCTTGGAGATCGGAAGGGTCTTTCGATTGGAGTAATTTCTGTAAAACTGCAGCGTTTTCTTTCCTGTCGAAAATGTTCTTTTGCAGTTCGGCTTCTTCTTCGGCCTCGGAGGATGGAAATTTTGGATTTTTCTGGTTAAATTTAATACATTATGTTAAAATTAGCCTACAATCGCCAGAAATTAAATGTATTCTTTGGTACCTTGATAACACCACCATCCACAAGAGATTGGTACACTGCCAAGATTTTGGAATGCTCACTCGGAAACCATTGTTTTCTCTTTGTCCCAGCAGCAACATCCAGAAATTTTATTCCCCTCTCCTTCACTGCTGGTAGCGTCTTGTTGCCACTGTAATGAAGATGCGTGGAACCAGCGCATATTAATAGTGAATAATAGTGATGATAATATGAAATATCAGTGAATGAAGTTGACATCTAACCTATATTTTGGACTCAGGATTCGAATAATTTCATTTAGGAAACGGTATCTTCCTATTTCTGTCCTAAATTCGATCGAACCCTCCGTCTCTGAGGAGAGACACTGTTCAAGGACCTATACAAATCCAATATATATATTAATTCCTTACATATATTAGTTTTACCGTAATTTATTCTTGAATTAATTACATCAAACGCTTGAATCGCCTGAGCTTCGGAGGAAGACTGAATTTTTGAAGCCAACATTTTCGAAGTGACCAATGTTCCAGAGGGTGTTCGCCGCATTTCTCGTAAAAAAGTGGTGACGTCCACCTGTGAAATGGGCGACTTGTTCATCAACGCTTCTACAATTTTAAATATAATTTTAAATAACAAAATCTTTCAAATGTTTTGATTTTGATTTATTAATATTAATATTTATTACCAAAATGACACAGTATGGTCGCCTCCGCCGGTAATTCTGCCATTTTAACGCTAATTGAGATAAGCACTAGTTATTATTGTGTGTCTAGGATAAGGTCCAACCAACCGTGGGTAATCAATAATTATGAAATAATTATCTCTAAAAATTGTTAACTAGAATTATTACATTTTTCCTCCACCCGGTTCCACTCTGCCCAACGGCAAGTTGAAAAAAGAGCTTAATTCAAACTCCCATTCATTTCTAACATGTCATGTTATTTTATTTGCAAGTCGACTCGCGAGTCTAACAAAAACTAAACAACTTTCTAAAACCGAAAATTTTATAAAATTTCTTAACTTTTCACGTCGGTCTTAAAAATAATTGAAGTAATTTTGGCACAGCTAAAGAAGCGGGTTTGGAACAGGACAGAACCACACTGCGGCTAGTGCTGAATTAAAGAAAGAGGAAGAAATATTGGAGGAATTATTTAATTGGTAATCCAATTTAACGAATTTAAGGTAACTTTACTTTTAAATGCAGATTAATCGTGGATACTTAAATAGTATTTAAATACTTTTAATCGTGGATACTTGTTGTTCGTAGAGATTGTAGTAATTTAAAATTTTGTTTCTCCCTTAGTTTTCGTTTCCTAATTTTGGACGTCTTTTTTACAAGATAAGAATTTCTTGAACGGGATGGTTGGAAAATCGGTGTGTTGATAAAATGATAAATATTATAAATGTTGCGGGTAGTTGTTAATTGCAATACGTTTTGATGAATAGATAACACTCCGTGTTCAAGCACGCGAGGGGACTAAACGACTTCAAATAACTTCATCGTCTGATACAAAGACTCTTTATGAAAAGGTACGAAAGGAAAGCCGCTTTGTGCTATTATCTGCTCGTTAGTTATTTATTGATGTTCCCCAGACCCGTAATGAAACTTTAACTTTGTTGTTTCCGTTGTTGTTTTGTTAGATTCGAGAAACGTATGGGTACTCATGCTGCGCATTCACGTTACATAAAGACAAGTCGAAATCTCAGCTAGTTTCGTCCTCAAAATCCAAGACAATCGGTCAGGTTGGACTGAATCATGGGGATTTGCTGTTCCTTACTCCCGAAGATGGGATGACCCTCCTCCCTACCAACACCACAGAACCCGAAGCTATGGACGATTCATCACATCAGAGCACAGAGCAAACTAATAACCATTCAAACAACGAGTCTGCCCTTCCTGACCTTCCCTTAGTGACTCAGAAGAAAACCTCACAAGTGAACATTCGCGAGGATGATGTTGACATCGAACTAAACACGAAAGACGGAATGATTCCGAGGAAAAAGGACCCACGTTCTTGTCATCATGGTGAAAATGCAGGCTGCGTGTACTGCTGTCCACTACCACCGTATGACGAAGCATATTTAAAGGAACATAAAATCAAGCATTTATCTTTCCATTCGTACATGAGGAAGCTAACGAGTGGGGTTGATAAGTGAGTCACTATATTTATAAGCCACGTTTTACTTGATTAATTAACTCTGACTTTAAATCCATGTATTTATTTACAGGGGCAAATTTGTGGCTTTAGAAGATTTGAGTGTCAGAATAAAAGAAGGATGTACGACTCATCCGCCCTGGGTAAGGCATAACATTGAGTAGGTGTCATATTGCAGAATTGTAATAACAAAATATTTTCAGCCAAAAGGAATTTGCTCCAAGTGTCAGCCCTCTGCTGTGACATTAAACCACCAGGTATGGAAAATTAATGAGACAACAAGGACAATATGTGCAGTGAAAATTAATGGTTTGGTTGATAGGAATTATGTAACAAAAATGTTTTTAACATTTTTAATCCAGGTTTATCGACACGTTGATAGTGTAATGTTCGAAAATTCAAACATTGTCGAACGATTCTTGTCTTACTGGAGGTCTTCAGGGTATCAAAGGATGGGACTTTTGTATGGAAATTACGAAGAGCACGGAGACGTCCCACTTGGAATCAGGTAACTTTTTTATTTGTCGGTACCTACTAAATTGCATGAGAAATAAAATTCATCTTCTTACAGGGCTCGAGTTGCAGCCATTTATGAACCTCGCCAAGATAATGATCGTGACGGCTTCAACTTTTATCTCAACGATGAGAAGCTTGCGATAGTGAACGAAATCGCCCTGGGACTAGGCTTGCGATGCGTCGGATGGATTTTTACAGACTTGATTCCCGAAGATGTCAGTAAAGGAACTGTTAAACATATACGGGGTATGAAAATCTAAATCTCATTTAAGGTTATCTTCTAGCCAAAGTTTGTTGTATATAATTATTTTATTTTAAACATGAATTTAGGCATACACTCGTTTTTCCTGTCCGCTCAAGAATGTATTACGGCAGCATATTTCCAGAGTTTAAATCCCAATCCATCAAAGCACTCACCGACTGGATATTTTGGATCTAAATTCGCAACAGTTATTGTCACAGGTAAAGTATCCAACTTAATTAGATTACTAATAAAATTAATTAATAGTACGTGTTAAACAAATAAATAACCATTATCAATCTGCAGGCGACGACAAGAACCAAGTTCATATGGAAGGCTACCAAGTCTCCAACCAGTGCATGGCCCTTGTCCGCGACAGATGTCTCGTCCCAACAAAAGATGCTCCGGAACTTGGTTATGTCAAAGAATCTTCCAATGAACAATATGTGCCTGACGTTTTTTACAAGGTAAGCTTGGTTTTAATGGTAATTAATTACTAAAGGTATGGTATACCATAACATTTTCGTTTTTATACTAGCACAAGGACGAGTATGGAAACGACGTCACAAAAATTGCCAGACCACTCCCTGTCGAATACTTGCTCGTCGACGTGCCCGTCTCTACTCCGAAAACGCCACAGACAACTTTTACAGTTTTCGCCAACGAAGAAGCTAAGCCTTTCCCCGTCGAGAATCGTCCAATTGCCGGCCACCTGCAGGATTTCAATTCCTTGGCAGCTTATCTCAATCAATTTGATGAGAAGACATCATTTTTAAAGAAAGCCTGTGATTTACACTTTCTAGTTTTTATTGCCACGATGGAAATCGTTCACCTTAGGGAATACATTGGACCCCTGTTAGAAGGTAAGGTTAAATAAACCTTAAACCATCAAAGTAAATTATTTCGTGGCATGCCACAAATGTACCAATATATTTTCATTTCTAGCTATTCGAACCGGAGATGAAGGGAAAGCAAACGATTGGGCGAAATCAGAGCACTGGGCCACGGTAACAAACTTAAATATATTATTGCCTTACAAAAGAAATTGAGATTAATTAACTTATACATCAAATGTAATTGCAGGTGGAGCAGTTAATTGCTGCCTCTGGAAGTAGTGGTGTAATGACCGATGGGGCTGGAGGAAGTACCCACGCGCAAAATATTTCTTCAAATCAAGCCTCCTGGACATGTGCTCACTGTACTTATCACAACATGGGTAACAGCACGTCTTGTGAAGTATGTCAACTTCCTCGGTAATTCAGATCTACCGTCGATCAGGAATATGTCAACATCACAACTTTTACTCGAACAATAATTATTCTACACTAGAAAAAAAATCAAATCGAACTGATTGATACCTTTCAAATTCGCAGTGCTTATTTCAAATTTATTCCTGTATTGCAATATATATATTGTGTGCAAAAAGCGTCTTAAAAACTGTAAAAAGAATGTCCTCCTTACAATTGCATTCAGGCTGAATTCAATTACTCTACATACGAATTTAAGAAAAGTTTGAGTTTTTACAAGCGTTGTAGTTTAGTCATTTCTAAATTCTCAGAGCGATAAATAATAAAAATTGCACAATTGCAATGCGAGATCTTGATAAGTTTTAATATTATTTGTCATCCTAAGTAATGGTGAAGAAGGTTTGGCTTTTAAATAACCACGCCTCCCCCGTTCTTCGAGACAAATTTACAAATTTCAGATTAAAGATTGCATAAGTAGTCCGTTACTACATATCTTTCAAGTGAAATTCCTCTGAAATCCACAATTCACGCAAACTAACATCCTTCCTCGAATAAAGAAAAATAACCTAAAACATTTACTTTAATGATCCCCCATTAAACACAATTTGAACCTCGTTAAATTCATCCTTCTCCTCTCCAGAACACAAACTAAGTAAATATATGTACATTTAGACTTTTTTTTAGTTTTCATGAATGAAAACGTTGATAATCATTGACACGACGGGATAATAAATGACTTTTCCCCATGGCCCTCCACGTCAAGATTGTGTGTGTCAGTTTTAATAAATCCTTCAGGAATATATATGCCAGCCAGTTTATGCATACATCAATATATATGTACATACATTTACATATGTATGGAAATTTGGTATATGAAATGTATATACATATGCACAATTGAACTTGATGAACATTTGTCTGTGGATTCAATCTATCGCAATTTAACCCATAAAAAACTCACATCCTTCCCTATGACAAAAATTATGGCAACTTTGGTCACACGACTATACTCATATAATATTACATATGTATATACATACACACATAATAACGAGCTAAAGGACGTTCAATGGTCGGGTGACACTGACGACGTTTGAGTTGACAGATTTGATCATTTAATTTACTTGACATTTATACTTGACAGATAAACTTTTACACTTTCTTTTAGTGACATGCATCACACACAAATGAGTCGTCTGGGGAGGAAATTGAATCACAGAGGAGATGAAATATACAGCACGAACTTCTTCCTTCCAGGTTTTGTGTAACAAGAATGCTGATAATCTCACTTATTTATTCTCAGTCTTGTTACAACGTAAATAATTCCAAGATTTGAGAATGACTTAATAAAAAAAAGACGAGTAAATATCAGTAAATGGATGAGACTGACAATGAACTCAGATTTCACCTCGCTTAATTTCGATCGTCATCATCAGTCAGTAATAAATCACACATTTTTGCTGTAAAATAAGTTGAGCTAATTATAACTACGTATATATTTTGTATTAAAGCAATGCGTTTTTATTCAACCTTTAGCATCTCATGATGAGATTCTCATCTACTTCCATAAAGCGTTAGTGTTAAGTTCTGCCTGGGTCCCTGTGGCTCTCAATGCAAATTGCCCCGTAGAGGAGACAAAGAAGGACGCGGAGCAACGGTTGCATGCATGAATTTTCTGCATGAGTCTCACTTCTCCTGCACGTGACTTTCACGTACGCTTGCCATCAATCTCAAATTAAATGTCTTTGTATATTTGCAGTGTGCAAGTAAATTGAGTGAGTGAGCAGTATACATACATACATCACTCATCAATAGTGGTTATCATGATAAGTGATCTTGATAAACACTATTAATTAATTATTTTAGTTTGAGAAACTCCACCCACAGCGAGTGGCATATCAATTCGAATGTATTTTTTACGCTGAATCCAACGCCATTAATGGTTTTGACCTCCGAGGCCCCCGTGACCTTGCCGTGACCGTGGTGTCCAAATATGGCTTATTCGTTATGTCGCATATCAATTCGAATGTATTTTTGATGCTGAATCCGAATCCGTCAATAGCTTGGCGTTAATTGTAGAAGTTAACGGGGTTTATGGAACTTAACGGGAGCGTGAAGCGTGGGAATTTAAATAGTTAGCTATGCAGTTACTCCCACGCGACGGGAATTTAAGTAATTAACTATTCAACTACCCCCACAGGGGGAAATTAAATTGTACTGTGACCAGGTTAATTAAAATGCAGTATGATTTGGGCAAACCCTCACTCTGATGTATGTATGTAGTATGACAAAGTCTTCACTGCGAATTATTTAAAGTATAGTATGACGGATTTTTCGCTTTGGGCACACCCCCCACTCTAGAACCCGGCCTTGGCCGGGCTATACGCTAGTCACTAATAATAAAGTGTTAGTATGATCCCTGGGTCCGTCTTCCAGCAATGCAACTCGCCCCACCACTGAACCATCGTGACTGGCCACCGCGGTACTCTCTTCTTCTCGCTCAGTCGGATCTGATCAACAGACCGACAACAACACATTTATCCACAAGTCCTCTAAGGAGGGGAGCTTGCGAGGTTGATAATAACAGATATTGGTGCCCTTTGGATATGTGGTAGGGACCCATGAGTGTACTAAAACCCTGAAGTAGTTTGACTCCATGGCCACATTTGCGCCCGCCACACCCACTCAAAAATGCCCAAAAAACGCTTTCACTCGAGTTTTCACTCACTCAAATCCACGTCAAAAATCCAATTTTACTCGGATTTTGAAATTTCTTTCACCATTATACTCCCAGATAGTTGCTTTCTTCAATCCAATATCAAACTCAATTTTATTGATGATTATTTCGCAAACATAATTTGTTTTGTTGATGACTACAACAATGCTCATTCAGAATTTTAAATTTTAAAAATACTAAAAATTTCGAAAAATTGAGTTTGATATTGGATTGAAGAAAGCAACTATCTGGGAGTATAATGGTGAAAGAAATTTCAAAATCCGAGTAAAATTGGATTTTTGACGTGGATTTGAGTGAGTGAAAACTCGAGTGAAAGCGTTTTTTGGGCATTTTTGAGTGGGTGTGGCGGGCGCAAATGTGGCCATGGAGTCAAACTACTTCAGGGTTTTAGTACACTCATGGGTCCCTACCACATATCCAAAGGGCACCAATATCTGTTATTATCAACCTCGCAAGCTCCCCTCCTAAGTTTCACGCCCACCTCCTCCTCCCACTTAAAACCAACCACAACCCAACAAAATAAATAACTACATATATTGTAAATGATTATAGTAGTGAGTTCTGAGAAATCTCATTTTTCCCACACCACGTTTTCATGCAAAGTTCCCGCAAGAATTTGGCAAGAGAAAGTCGTCAGTTTACGCTGTTATGAGCAGAGAGTCAGTTATGTTTTTTAGCTCTCTCGCCATTTTTTGTAAAATATTAGTAAAATTGGGATTCAATTAAATAAAATCCAGTTTAAGTAAATAACCCTAGCCGATAAGTGTGCATTGGGTTTATTTTGTGTTGCCATCGGAAAGCAGACCTTATCAAAACCTCACCCACAATTCGCGAAAGCTATCAGCGGGTAGCTGATATATTCCCTTCGCAACATTTGGCGCCCCCGGGTGGGCTTCGTGGTTTGATAAGCAATTGTTCTTGTGGTGGAAGTTAGAGGACGGTGCCCCATCAGCCCTTCCGGATTCAAAGGAGATTCGAGGAGGAGGAGCCGCTCTATTTCACCAACTGTGGATTCACGTATTTTGCCTCTTTGAGGGCCAGCTCCTGAGCATTCGGGAGCATTTGAGGTGGATATCTGTCCAATTTTGTGTCTTATTGACAATATATTAATATTTGTTCGTTTCTTGGGTTTGTTGATCTACTGAGGTTCAACATGGATCAGTTACGACGGAGGAGAGCCCCACTTCGCGCAGCGCTGACGAGAGCGGTGAATGAAGCGAAGATGGAATTTGAAAAGGATGAACCGGATCGAGAAGTGCTTCAATCCAAGCTTGATAAGTTGGAGGAGTTGATGCCGGATGTCATCGTTATCGATAATAAGATTTTGGACGCAATGCTTGAGGCATCATGTACAGATGAAGAACTGGAACAAGAAAGTCTACCAGTAGAGGAATATCGAGACCGAGTTCGAGATATGAAGAGAAAATTGAGTAAAACAATTAATCCTGACGCAAGACCATCATCACCAAGTAGCAGTGAGTATAGTACAGCATCGGGCAACTCTCAACATAAGAAGAGAACTTTTAAGCTCCCCAAGATTGAATTGAAGAAATTTGGAGGAGAATTAAAAGATTGGTTGGGCTGGTGGTCGCTATTCAAGAAAATACACGAGGATGATGATCTTGACGTTGCGGATAAGTTCCACTATTTACTTCAGTCAATGGAAAAGGGCACAAGAGCCTACGAATTAGTAAATAGTTACCCACCAACGGCACAAAATTATCCTAAAGCTATCAATGCGCTTCAAGAGCGATTCGGTAAAGAAAAATTGCTTGTCCAAGTCTATGTTCGAGATCTACTGAAGATAGTGATCAACAATTCAAAGTCAAAAGGTGCAACTATCAAAATTTCATGATAAGATGGAGTCGGCACTCAGAGCGCTAGAATCCTTAAAAGTGACTGCTGATCAGGCTGCTCTATTTATTTACCCGATGGTGGAATCAAGTCTACCGGAGGAGACTCTCATCGCATGGCAGCGAAGCCCCTTAAATGGTGCTGATGGATCAACTTTTAATCCCCCCAAGAACGAGTTAGATTTCATTATGCAATTTTTGAAGAAAGAAGTAGAATTTGAGGATCAGAGAGCTCTTGTCCAGTCTGGATTCTCTACTCTACACGTTAATAAGAAAAAGAAGGATTGCCACAACAAGCTCTCCAACCAAGAAGATATTCCGACTGGGGCTGGCCTATTTGTAGGTCAAGGTGCATCGTGTGTATTCTGTGGAAAAAGTAATCATCGGAGCACCGAGTGCTATCGAGCAGAGAAGAATCTGTCTTGGAGTGAAAAGAGTGACATTTTGAAGAAAAATAGATTGTGTTTCAGGTGCATGCTTGGTGGACATCGATCAAAGGATTGCAAAGTAAAATTAAAGTGTAATTTTTGTGAAGAATCTCATGTTAGATCGATGTGTCCCACTCTACCAATTAATCAAAAGAAAATTGAACGAAGAAATGAAGTGTGCCATCCAAACCAGAATCAAGCCACGGTTCCAGTCACCAGCGCCCAAAATGCCAATCATACGTGTCGTACAGATGTTTTAATGAAAACTTTGGTAGTTCGAGTGCTTGGGCCGAAGGGGTCAAAAGTTGTTCGCCTCATATTTGATGAAGGGAGCCAGCAGTCGACCGGAGGTCAAGCCATAATCAAGAAAGTGGGCAGTGAGCTAGTTGGCGAAGATTGGGCCAGGAACGTTCTGTTTGGTGGAACCTTAACAGCTCCAAGAAAAGTCAAAAGTTTCAATGTCAAGGTGCAAAGTCTAGATGGAAAGCACACACGTGAAATTCTTATGAGAGAAGCCCCAACTATTTGTGGTGATATTGCCAGGATTCCTGTCGGCCCATGGATGAAGGAGCTGAAAAGGAGGAAGATATGGCTCACAGATTTTGAAAATACTATAGTCGACAGTCAAGACGTTGAAATTTTAATCGGAAGTGATTACTGGGGACAATTAGTTGTTGGAAAGCCAGTATTATTAGAATGTGGGCTTGTCGCGGTGGATACCATTTTTGGCTGGACACTCAGTGGTCCTATTTATGGGGACAAGAAAAGTACAACAGCAATGATGGGAATCTCTCAAGTAATTACAGAGTCCAGTGTCCAGGATTTATGGAATCTCGAGACAATAGGAATTACTGATCCGTCTGAAAGTAAATCAAGAGAAGAATGTGAGGAAGCAGCGAGACAGCACTTCCTAAGAACTGTTTCAAAAAGTGAAAATGGAAGGTACACAGTAACACTTCCATGGCTGGATGGAGCGCCTGAAATTCCGGGGAACAAATCGGTCGCGGAAAAACGTGTCGTCTCCACCACCAACAAATTAAGGAGTCAAGGTCAACTTGAAAATTATGACAAGATCTTTTCTGAGTGGGAGAAAGAGGGTTTCATTGACGAAGTGAAAGTGGATTCAGATTCACCATGCCACTACCTCCCCCATCGAGCGGTGATCAAGCCTGAAAGTCAGACAACACCAGTAAGACCCGTTTTCGATGCTTCATGTAAAGTTGGAAGGAGCCCTTCGCTTAACGACTGTCTTGAAAAAGGCCCCAACTTATTGGAATTAATCCCTGCAATTTTACTAAGATTCAGGAAGAAGAAAATAGGAGTTATTTCCGACGTGCGAAAAGCATTCCAGATGATCCAAGTTGCAGAAAAGGATCAAGATTATCAGCGGTTTCTGTGGTGGAAAAATATGGAAACAAAAGAAATCAAAATTTTGCGACATAAAAGAGTGGTGTTCGGAGTCAATTGCAGTCCGTTCTTGTTAGGTGCAGTTATTGAGTTTCACTTGAAGTCAGTAAGTGAAGATTTACGTCTCATAGCGCTACAACTCCTTCACTCACTCTACGTCGACAACTCTGTGACATCAGTGGATTCACACCAAGAACGTGAAGATTTTGAAAAGGCCTGTGTGATGATGATGGCGGAAGCAGGAATGGAACTCCGACAATGGGAGCATTCATCTGTCATAAAAAGAGGTCGCCAGGATTTTACTACAGTACTTGGTCTTACGTGGGATAAGGAAGCAGACGAGCTGTTTGTCGAAATCCCAAAAAACGAGCCAACCGGGAAGATGACGAAGAGACTCATCCTCTCTCAAATTCAGAAGATTTTTGACCCATTGGGGTTTGTTTGTCCAGCAACGTTGATTCCGAAGAGGTTGCTCCAGAAGACTTGGCAAGATAAGAAATCTTGGGACGAAGAACTTGAAGATTCCGTCAAGAAAGAATTTATTGACTGGTGGAAAGAAGTGTCAGTTTTAGAGAAGATTGGAATACCAAGATGGGCTTTCAATTCAGAGAATGCCAATAATGTCCAGCTTCATGTTTTCAGCGATGCCAGCAAGTTAGCCTATGCTGCTGTAATTTTTGCGAGAATTGAAGGAGAACATGGTGTTTCTATTCAACTTTTACAAGCAAAAGCAAGAATAGCCCCCTTGAAGCCGGTAACAATTCCACGACTTGAGTTATTAGGCTGCAGCATCGCGGCGAGACTGGTGACAAGTGTTATCAAGGCGTTGTCAATGGAGGGGTTACGAATCGTATGCTGGAGCGACTCGACTACAGCCCTCGCATGGATAAAGAGAAACGATCAGTGGGGAACATTTGTGGGGAACCGTGTGAAAGAGATTTGTTCCTTAACAAAAGCCGAGGAATGGAGACATGTCCCCGGGTTGATTAATCCGGCAGACCTGCCATCACGAGGATGTACTCCGAGCCAACTGTTAAGTTCCAAGTGGTGGGAAGGTCCAGGCTGGTTAAAAGGGCCAGAAGAAGAGTGGCCGTTGCAGGAAGCAAGTCCCGATGAAGAAGAAATTTTAGCGGAGAAGAAAAAGGCAGCAAAGATTGTGCTGGTTACGACCGTCTCCTCCTTGCCGTGGTACATGGAGGCGTCGCCTTCATTTCATAAGAACGTCCGAGTATTGGCATATATTATGAGAGCCATAAGGAATCGCTTCAAGAAAAATGCAGCAGTGGGTTTGCAGGAATGGGAATTGTCGGAAGCTGAAAAGTTTATTTTTATGGAAGAACAGAAAGTGTTTGAATCCAGTGTCGTTGATGGTCTCCAAGTTGAACAAGATCACGATGGACTATTGCGAGTGAAAACGAAGATTCTGAATTTACCCGATACTGATGCCTTCCGGAAACCTGTCCTCCTCCCGAAGAATAGTCTGGTTGTTGATCAGTTGATCCGAACAGAGCATCTCCGCAACAAGCACGCCGGTCTGCAGATCATGATGAGCAAACTACGAGAGAAAGTCTGGATACTACAGTCTCGTCAAGCAATAAAGAAAGTTCTGAGCCGCTGCACTGTGTGTAGGAGATTTACATCAAAGAAATGTGAAGTTCCGTGTGCTCCACTACCCGAGGCCAGGGTCAAGTTAGCCAGGGTGTTTCAAGTCATAGGAATCGACCTTGCTGGACCACTATTTCTGAAAACTGGAGAGAAGGTGTGGATGGTTTTGTACACTTGTGCTGTATACCGAGCAGTGCATTTGGAAATAGTAACCCAGTTGACGGCTGAAGAATTCTTATTGAGTCTCCATCGATTTATAAGCAGGAGAGGACGACCAAGTATTATTTATACCGACAATGGGACTAATTTTGAAGGTGCATCAAATGCGATTAATTTGTTGGACTGGGAGAGGATCCAGCAAGAAACAAAGGTCACTCGAATCGAATGGAAGTTTATTGTTCCTTCCTCTCCTTGGTGGGGAGGGTTCTGGGAAAGGCTCATCCGGTCCTGCAAAGATTTATTGAAGAGGATGTTGGGTCCTAGGAAGCTTCATTTGAAAGAGTTGGAGACATGTATGTTCGAAGTGGAGGCGGTGATAAACAGCCGACCTCTTACTTATATTTCTGAAGATAAAGACGACTTGGTGCCCCTGACCCCTGCCATGTTTCTACAGGACAACCGAGAAGTGGAATTTCCTGAAGAAATGGCTCTGGATGCTCAAGCTCTTCGAAATCAACATAAGAGTTTAGTCAAGATGAGGGAAGAACTGAGGACGCGATTTCGCAGCGAATATCTATCCCTATTAGTTCAACGAGGAAAGGAAAAGAAGCTCCCAGATTTCCATGTGGGAGATGTCGTTCTTATCGGATCGGATGATAAAAAGCGCATTTTGTGGCCAATGGGAAGAATACTGGAGCTGATTCAAGGAAGAGATGGTCAGATCCGAATTGCAAAGTTGAAAACCCAACATGGGATTTGGACTCGTCCATTGCAACGTTTATATTCGTTAGAAGTTTCTACAAGGGATGTTCCTGATGTGAAAAAAGTGAAGCAGATTTCCAGTCAAGATGCTGTGAGAAATCTGGAAAAAGAAGCTGAGACAAGAACCCGATTTGGAAGGAAAGTTAAGCAACCTTAGCGCCTAGGAATTTAAGTAAAATGTGGTGTTTATGATTCAATGTAATAGTAATGTTTTCATGTTTGTTTCTTTTGTTTGCTCCTCTCACAAAAGAAAGTGGGAGGATATTGTAAATGATTATAGTAGTGAGTTCTGAGAAATCTCATTTTTCCCACACCACGTTTTCATGCAAAGTTCCCGCAAGAATTTGGCAAGAGAAAGTCGTCAGTTTACGCTGTTATGAGCAGAGAGTCAGTTATGTTTTTTAGCTCTCTCGCCATTTTTTGTAAAATATTAGTAAAATTGGGATTCAATTAAATAAAATCCAGTTTAAGTAAATAACCCTAGCCGATAAGTGTGCATTGGGTTTATTTTGTGTTGCCATCGGAAAGCAGACCTTATCAAAACCTCACCCACAATTCGCGAAAGCTATCAGCGGGTAGCTGATATATTCCCTTCGCAACAACATACATACATTATCTATATACATAAAGAGCTATTGTTAAGTTCTGGCTGCCTGGCTGGCTGGGTCCCTGTGGCTCTCAATGCAACTCGCCCCACTACTATTGAATGGAGTTTACGCAACCAGCGTGTGCTCCGCTACACCATTGAGCGTACCCATGATGACTCTGTCGCGACACTTTGTCTCTATCTTCTTGCAGTAGAATTGTAAACATACCAGCAGCATAAAATTCATATCCTATTCTCTGGAATTTTAACTTTTTTGCTATGCAGTCACCCCTCCCTCTGGAAATTTGAGTTTTTTGTTAGTTAATCACCCCTCTCTCTGGAAATTTAAGTGTTTTGTTTTCTAGTCACCCCCTCTCTGGAAATTTAAGGTTTTTGCCATTCGGCCACCACATCCTGTGGAAATTTAAACGTTTAGCTATGTAGCCACCCCCACGCGACGGGAATTTAAGTAGTTAGCTATGCAGCCACCCCAACGCGACGGGAATTTAAGTAGTTAGCTATGCAGCCACCCCCACGCGACGGGAATTTAAGTAGTTAGCTATGCAGCCACCCCCACGCGATGGGAATTTAAGTGTTTACCTATGCAGCCACCCCCACGCGATGGGAATTTAAGTGTTTAGCTATGCAGCCACCCTCACGCGACGGGAATTTAAGTAGTTACCTATGCAGCCACTACAAGAGGGGGAAGTCAAATTGTTCCGTGATCAGGGAAATTGAAATGTATGATTTGATGCACGTACATATGTATTATGACAATGGACAAAGTCTCCACTGGGAATTATTTGAAGTGTAGCGTAGGGGATTTTGCGCTATGGGCACACCCCCTCTGGGAGCCTAGAACCCGTTCTTGAACGGGCCTCTACTCTAGTTATCAATAATTCCTTCGCACAACATATGAACTGAAGAAACTCTTGCATTAAAAAATATATTTATAACATGATAAATAATGTAAATAATAAATGGAATCAAGGGTAAAGTTTAACACTGACTTAAACTATGTCAGGCATGGAATTTATTTAGAACAGTTTGCAGTTATGCATTTATATTAAATAAGTATTTTATTTTGTATTTTACGATTCACATGCATGCACATCAAACCATTGCATCAAATTTTCATACCCACACAACAAAGAAAATGCATCATCTCTACTCACGAATTAAATATCTAGACGATGATTCATTTATCGATCCCGATAAATATGAACAAAAAATGTACAAATGATATGTAAACTTCTTGGTATAAAATAATAACCGACTTATCAAACATAATAGGTTTTGACATGGATGACATTTTTTTAATGGTCCACCCTTTTGACAGCAAGCTGATTTCAGGGAGCGATATTGAATTGATATTAGATAAATTAATCAAGAAAATGTAAAGAAAATTAATTCTTCTACTCCGCAAGCCAATTAACACGTATTTTGTATTTTAACATGAATATTTTAAAATATATTTGGGTTGAAATAAAAATAAGAGTAAAGGATAAGACATTGATATCTCATATTCTCTTAAGACCTTAATTTAATTTTCGACAATTTCGCCAACTTCTTAGGTTTCGGACAGGGCTGTGTAGTTACGACCATCCCCTTAAAAATTTTCCAGACTGCCTTTTCTGTAAAGCAATTTACCGTTCCGCCACGTTTGGTTTGATGTTCCTGCAAACAAGCTACTGTTCAAATATCATCATAATGATTAATGCCGTAACAATGCTATCTTCTGAAAAGACCCAGTTGAATGACACATAAGTAGATTTATGGAGTATTACATATTCTCAGCATTCTCCTCGAAAGTATGTACAGTACACAGGCAGTATATAGAAGCACCTCTAACTGCATACATAAATAAAACGTGAAACACGTCACCCTTTCTGAGGTGAGATTAATATTTCGCTAAAGTGAAATGGAACCAAGAAATTTTATCTCTCCTTTGACATGACAAACAACAAGCCAAACCACAAACAGAGAACAAAGGAAATGTATCACAAAATGAAATCCGATACTTCCCAGTGGGTTTAAAGAGATACGTCGTGGGGGTAAAAATGAGACAAGACATCCCTACTCCATATAATCTAATGTGACATATCTCTAAATTTTAATGAGCTACGTACAAAGCGTGTATGACATTTGTACTTTGTTTTTATTTTTTCTCTCACCATTCTGTTCAAATCCCCGATGCAAACGACCGGTCGTTGTGTTGCAACAGCCCACTTTGCGTGATCATGATGTGTCGAAAATCTCACCCCGGCGACATCCTATAAAAAATAAAATTAGAAGTGACATAATAATAAATATAATAATGATTATAAGCAATTATTAACCTTATCCTCAATGTTGTACACTTTTGTCGAACTTGACGTGCAATTGGATGGGTACGGGTTTGGGCCATTTAGCCAAGATTGAACATCCAACTCGGACTTTAAACTCCCAGCGATCCAGCCAGAATAAATTTCTGGATGCGTGACAGATTATCCAGTAAAGTTATTTTGCATAATAATTATGCTAATAAAAAATGCATGAATAATTCCGATCCATACTTACCCTCGTGAAAAGAAGGTCCTTTCGCATAACAGTCCAACACACGATCCGCATTTTTTATCTGGACCACTTGGTAATTCAAGTCAGACTTGGTTTTGTACGTGTAGTAAGCATCGTTGTTTCCATTCGTAGCAGAATTATTGTAAAGATCGACAAATTGATAATAATCAGCAGCATCAAGACTCATCATAATTTCGGCAAGTTTTGCATGCCCATGACGAACGACCTTCTCCAAATTTGGGAGCGACTTGCCAAGCTCGTCCGGAATAGAAAAGTTGAACACGTGGGGCTTCGTGAATTCGAGAATGTTCCCGACATTATCGACCTGGTCCAACTCTAGCGTCAGGCAGTGGAAGACTTGCCCATTATTCTCTCCAGTCTTTGGGTAGCTGTATTTGTCCTGTAAATTTGGGAAATGTGGGACAGAATGTTGTAGCCACAGTCCCCCCTGGTATTTTGTGATAATGACGCCTTTCGTATGACCACCAGAGTCTATCGTGGGACCGGTGGGGGGTTGATCGTTGTATGCAATGTAGGCCAGATTGGTTGTAGTGTTGACATCCTTTCAAATAAAAGAGTGGCGTTGTCAGAATTAGGAAATGCTTAATATTAATAACAATAAGTGAGACACATGTGGCGAACTAGATTGCAGTTGATTATTAAAATCGTCACAATTAATCTCTGGACGTTTCGTGGCTCGTTTTCCTTGTTTCAATTACATAATCTAAAATGGACATCAATTGGACTCGTGCTATGTTGCGTGTTATGTTTCCAAAACGTCTAAATTTATTATTTCCAGTGGACAAAAATCACCGAAAATGCAATGCTGCATTAACTAAACTAATGTCAGTCAATGCAGTGCAGTTGATTGTTTAATACATGCGTGTACCTAATGCATGGCATTCATATACATGCATATGTAAATATTTAAGCATGCGTACCACATTTCTAATTGAGATGAACGATGTCAAATTAATTGACAGCAGTAATAATTCACCCAGTTAAAAAGTATGCACAAATTGCAGCCACAAAAATTATGTAAATCTGTGCATGTGATCACCTCGTGAAACAAGGGTCTCAACGTCCATCCCACCAAGGAGTCGGGATTGTCAATCCCTTTTCCGACCGATACTTGCCAATCGCTCTGTCCCGGAAGGACAAAGGCGTAACCAAGACCCTGACGAATATAGGGGTTGGCAGAGTCATGAATTTTCGGAAATTTGTAGGCGATAAACCTACACATAAAAATATCCATGTCGATAAATAAATGACTCAATTAATGACGTCGATTAATTGATTAATGAATGAATGACTTTGATTTTGTTTGGTCAATAAATGTGCGTGTGCAAAAAAATAAAACTTATGGGCATCCCATTATCATTTTCTTATGAAGTGACGCAAACACGAATCAGCACAATTAATTATTGATTAATTATTGATCCTGACAAGGCTGTTTTGCCGATTGTTATCATTATTACTCACCAATCGACATCATTCCCTGAGTCATCCTTGCATTTCACTGCTTCATTTCCGCCACCATGCCTATTAACACCGATCCTTGTCGCAGTTATGCAGCTGGTGGTGTAAATGATGACGAGTGCGAATAAGAAAAACAGTTTTTGCACAAGGTGATGCTGATGATGGTGGTGGTTTTTGTAGCCGTTGTGAATCGTCATAATTGCAAACAATATGCACATACACTCTAACGGTCAAACTTTGTAGAGTTGTAACTTGCAAATCTTTATTGTTTTAACAGTGTCTTATTCTTATTCTTCTTCTTCCTTATAAGCAGAATTGAGTGAGATAAAACGCGAGGAAAAGTTGAGACGACAATAAAATGTGATAAATCGTAATAAAACAGCTTTCTCTTCTTTTTCTACAAGTCACTCTAAAACTTTACAACTTTTATAATTTGAATCTCTCCAAATAAACGACAGGCAACAAACTGAACATGTATTCTCTCAAGGAAAAGTTGTTGATCTAAACTAAACTTATGAAATACTTACTACATACATCCACACATTTACTGAACTCTCTATACATTTGCATAATATCTACTTTTAGCGTATGTATGCACATACATTACGATGACATGAAGAGAATAATCGTATCACATCATCCTCCGGTGGTTATAGGTTTGGTTTTTGTATTCAGTTCTTCTGCTCAGGATTATTTATACGGGTATAAAATATAAAATAAATTATTGTCCTGACTCGACAACTTCACAACTAAATATCTGCAGGGCTGACTTTTGTAAGATAACAAAATTAAATTTGAGTACAATACATGGATTGGTTCTTCACAGTCTTTTTTTATAATGCAGGATAACATTAACTTAAACAAATACCACTATTAATAGTAAGACCTACAGTCTTCTGGTAATGAGATAACTTGTTCTTATCAGCCCACCCGGTACAGGCTGAATCTCGGGGCTGGACGACACTTTCCATCAAACCATGACCTTATCTGGTCAAACGGACATGGCAGCTTGCCATGGTCTCTCAACTTTTTGGCCTTGTGACGAATATTATGATCACTTCCGCCCGCTAGTCCATAGTGCATGATGGTATTCCACGTATAAGTTTTCTTCCTCTGGAGCTCGTTGTTGTGACCGTTATTAGAATTGTGGTGACCGTTTTGACTCGGAGGAGATGATGATTTTCCACCGGAAGTCGTACTTCCACTTCCTCCCCCATTGTGATGCCCTATCATGTTCTTTTTCGCTTCATGACTCGGATTTATCGTGTTGATGGCCAGAGCGGGTTGATTCCATGCACTGGAGGGTTGCGGAAGTGGGGAAGCCGAGGCGTTTTGTGACCACAAGAGGACAAGTACGGGAAGAAAAAGTAATACTTTGAGGTTGACGTGTGTCCAAGAAGTAATATTTCTGTGGCGTCTTCTCGTTACAAATAAATCACTGAGTATTTCGACAAATGACACCATTTTCGATGCTATTTAAGTAATATGTTAAAAACACGGTTGTGAGATGAAAAACTTGAAATAGAGAGAGGAATGCGAGATGTGACCCCGGTTACATCTTGAGGATAAATGGAATCTCTCTGTGGGAAAGTGTGGCTTTATAAAGGAAAATCCTCATCATCACTGCGTTACATACACGAGTATCTGTACGTAGTGATGCTATCCAACTCTATCTGTGTATCTCTACCCTGCAGAAAATCGCGTAATGATAATGGGATGTGCTTGAATCTGATTCATTCACTGCTGGATTGGATGGATTGTTGAGCTTTGAGACTCTTTTTTACAGAACCACAAGACCAGCATCACATAATAATCCGCTACATATATCCACACATAGATATTTGTTGTAAGAATGATCGAGCTGGTACTTTAAACGTGATGTTGGAGATAGATTCGTCTCCATTTCTGTACGCAGATAGATAGTTCTCGTACATACATCCTCATGCATGCATCCTCGAATTTGTTCCTTTGTTCGACTTCATTATTCTACTCGTCCGGTGAGATCAAGTCTTCTGGATGGAGTCCAACCAAAAATGTAAAGGGATTCTCATGACGGAGGAGGTGTGCAATTTTAAAGGGAAATGTGGTTGGTGAGAGGAGAGGATATTTATTTAGGGCTCCTTCAGATAAATGATATACTTATATTGTCCCAAAATAAGCTAGACATTTGAAAATGTCAACTTGATCCACCTCTGAGGTTTGGTTTTGGTTCTTTGTTTGGTTAACTGAAATTGCGCAGAGAAATGGAAAAGTATTGATCTCCTAGATTAATACAATATTTACAAGGGGAACGACTCTCTCAGGCGACATGATAGGTCAAATATAGGAAACTGTATCTCTGCTTGGATAGATTTTGTTTGCTACGGCAGAATTATTCTTGAGTGAGCGATCTCTTAACAAATTGAGACAAGACAACGGCTTGACATTTCTGAAACTGGGGAAGAAACTCTGCCGCTGAATCTTTTATATGCATTGGCCATGTATTGTTAAGTACATAAATGCCAAATCGAGTTAAAAATAAGACTCGTTATGTGAAATGGCACAGGTCGAAAATCGTTAAAATGCAACTTAACATATCCATTATATTATTGGCCAAGGTTGTGTGTTTTTGCATGAGAAGAAAATGTGCCAAAAAAGATTGCTACTTTTTTTTGCAACGAAATTGCTTTGACTTTTCCTTTTACGTATCATTTGCGAGTGACGGACGGGGTGCATTTTGAAGGGGAGTTCTTATAAAAAGGTATAAAAATGTCATTGGCTTCATAAGTAAAGTAAGTGCAATTTAATCCCATGAATTGGGAATTAACTAACAAAACCTATCATCATATTCGTCATCGTCAAACTTTTTGCTGTTGGCAATTGCCCAAACTAATAAATACGTTTGATGTCTGCCTTTTGAACCGTCAAAAACGTTAAAAACCAGGTATTCGTTCCTTTCTTTATACAATTAAGTAATGAGGATTGGGCAATTTACCAGGCAGGTAGGCATCAATCACATCATTTATGGATGGTTGGGTAAAAAAATACCTTGGAAAACCTATGTAACTATGTATGTGCATCCTACGTAATAAGTAAGGTAAAAACGAGTAAAATACAATAGATACATAAGCAAGGTACATATTTATAAGGTTTAAACATATACACACGTATTTGGGTTACTGGCTGCCTTATTTATACTTATGCAAGATGTAGGTGTTTCTTAATTATTTTGTTGATAAAATAATTGAGAAAAATAAAATACCTAAATTAAAGATTGTGTGCACTACATGTGCAGAATTATCCTCCTAATTATGAGGTCATTCTCAATTCCATTACCACCTTCATCTTCTGAATTGGACAAGAAGGCGTTTATTCAATGCCTTGATCGTGCATGGTCACCGTCACCACCAGTTATTGGAGATATGCATAACATACCTTTACTACCTTGAGGATTGAACTTGAACTTGTCACCAGTATGCATAGGTATGTACATATCTAGTATTATCTGGGTTTGGTATCATGTCGCGTAATACAATACAATGTCTCACCCAAATGACAATTACGAGTAAACCAATTACTAAGCAAACTAACTCATTTAATGAATCAGATGCAAATTAGTCTTCAGGGAATCAGAGACAATGACTAATCCTAAGTTGTTGTTGGGTGTCGAGTTTCTCGTATTATATAGTCGAGGCTAATTGAAATCGATTCGACCATTAAAGATGTATATACATACTGTAATCAGTTTTGTACTAAATATTTTATCAGCACCCCATTTATTAATAGATTCATACTTTACACCCATTTTCCAATTTACGTCATGATTACATAAAAAAAGTTGTCTTGCACGTAGATGAGTATTAAACAAAATTAAGACTTATCTAGAAATCGTTATCCAGCCGGACTCATTGGCGAGGCGAGACATGGCAATAACAACATACGTAACACGATCATGTCAAAGTTAATTTAAGACTGGTGGTAAATAGTAATTTGTGATTTATGGAACAAACAGGTTCTTAAATTTAATATAGGTATGTAGGTACATATGTATAGTTATAATAGTAAAAAAAACTATAATACCTATGCATCCGCGTGTACATACATAAGCATATTCTCTTAATACAAATGCTCACAATAGCAGAATCACATTAAAATTATTACATATTTCATGACCAGGTCATGAAACTTGTAAAAAAAACTCAATTATGTTTAATTATGTATCCGTTAATCAAAGCCAACGATAGAACCCTTAATAATCTTAATAATTAATAATTAAATAATCTGATGAATTAATCTGATCCGCTCCCAATACTTTTGGTGAGTATGCAAAATCTGACACGTTCATCCTGTAAAAATCCACATTTTACACATTTTCCTCACACAATTCGTATCATAAAATTAGTAAAATAGGCAAAATGTTAATACCCTGGTGTCCCTGTAGCATTTTTATGGTCAGCCCCATTCCACCATCCCCAAACATCTTGAAGCCAGAGGGGTAGCCCAAATATCCAAAAGGCCAGCGACATCAAGACGACGACCCAGCAGAGTAGGACGACTATGCATCCGCAGGGGGAGGAGCTCGCTGCGGCGGCCTGACATCTGGCAAAGCAACTGCCCGCATGGACGATCCCGATGCAAGAATGCGTCAACGCTGCGACACTTCCTCGAGCAATCCCCGACGCCGTGAAACCCAAACAGTGCATAATCGGGAGGCAGGGGGCCGCAAGAATATTCCCCATTTTAGGACGTCAAGTCAGAATTGCCCAAAATTGTCACTTGCAAATTCTGAAAATAATAGAATATCTCAAAGTCACTGATTGTGTTTCTGAAAATATATTGGAAATAAAATATTAATTGTGTCTGTACTTGCCAAATGTACCAGGCTGTGTACTTGTCCACAAACTTGTCTCGACCATATCCTCGCAAATCATACGGCAACCGTCAACAATTCATAGAAATATACGATGAATATACTATATGGAATATACGAGAGTATGTAGTTGTATGTAATCTTCAAATCATCATCAACAAAGTGACATAGATAACGCAGTTTTTCAATTGCATTCTTTGCATTTGCACCCGTGAAATACAAACTTTATTTATGTAAATATTTCTTAACTTTGCATGTAGGTACATATGTATCTAGTTGTAATAGTAAGAAAACTATAATACATATGCATCCGCGTGTACAAATGCACATTCTCTTAAAACAAATGGTCACAAATTGTGACTCACAATAGCAGAATCACATTAAAATTATTACATAGTCCTTAATTATTTAATGTCCAGGTCATGAAACTTGTAAAAAACTCCCCGTTAATTAAAGATAGAATCCTTAATCATCAGGAAATAAATAATCCGATGAAGTAATCTGATCCGCTGCCAATACTTTTTGCAAGCATGGAAAATCTGACACATTTGCCCTGAAAAAATCCACGTTTTACACATTTTGCTTACACAAATCATATCAGAAAAGTGACAAAATGTCCATACCCTGGTGTCCCTGTAGCATTTTAATGGTCACCACCATTCCACCATCCCCAAGGATCTTTAAGCCACAAGGGCAGCCCGAATATCCAAAAGGCCAGTGACAAGACGACGACCCAGCAGAGCAGGACGCCGACGACCCAGGAGAACACGACGCCGACGACCCAGGAGAACACGACGCCGACGACCCAGCAGAGCAGGACGACGACGGCCCAGAACCAGCAGAACAGGACGACTACGACCCAGCAGAACAGCACGACGGCGACCCAGCACCAGCAGAACACGATGACGACAACCCAGCAGAACAGGACGCCGACGACCCAGCAGAACAAGAGGCCGACGACCCAGCAGAGCAGGACAACGAGACATCCGATGAGAGAGGAGCTCGCTGCGGCGGCCTGGCACCCGGCAAAGAAACTGCCCGCATTGACGATCCCGATCAAAGAATGTGTCAACGCTGCGACACTTCCTTGAGCAATCCCCGACGCCGTAAAACCCAAGCAGTGCAAAATCGGGAGGATGGCCAGAATAATCCCCATTGTAGGAATCAAATGAAAGGAAGTCAATAAGACGGGAGGGAAGTCAGAATTGCCCAAAATTGTCACTTGCAAATTCTGAAAATAATAAAATATCTCAGAGTCACTGATTGTGTTTAAGAAGATATTTTGGAAATAAAATATTAATTGTACTTGCTAAATGTACGAATACTAGGCTAACTTGTCCCATGTCCTCACCTCTTCGAACAAGAAGCGGACCATATATGTACAGACCAGTGTCATGAAGCACAAATATATAATACTATATAATACTAATATATAATAATATAAATGCTATATATCCGATAGCATACTAATGCAAATCATACGGCAACCGGCAACAATTCATCAAAATATATGTACAAGAGTAGATAGTTGTATGCAATCTTCAAATCATCATCAGCAAAGTGACGATAAATGCAGTTCTTCAATTGCACCCGTGAAATACAAACTTTATTTATGTAAATATTTCTTAACTTTGCATGTATTAAATTGTTATACGTAAAACAACAATGTTCACAAGTTTGTTGAATAAAATATCCTCATGTTAAACATACACAAGTACTCTATATTCACTGCCTGTAATCTCAATTTCATCCAACCACAGGTAGAAATATTGTATAATCCTAATAAATATTATCTAAATCGAAAAAATAAAATAACTGAAACATTTTGCATACATTTTAATGTATTTTAATGTAGATCTTATTTTTAAAATGAAAATCCTTCTCTTCAAATCCACACAAGAATCTCAACCCGACAAATTCGAATCGGCCCTAATCTCAGCCACCCATTTAAACGCCACACCACAAACCGTACCCGTGATCACCTTCAATTTCATTAATTTAGACCAACTCGGCCAAAAGCTGGAATCTCATGGAGATTACACCGGTATAATTTTTTCAAGCCCTCGATGCGTCTCTGCCGTGGAGAAAGCGAGCCAATCTGATCCTAATCTTGTCCAAATTTGGGGAACTAAACAAATTTTTTGCGTGGGTCGATCCACTGCAGAATGTGCCTCAAAATTGTTTAATAACTCGCTAAATATCGTAACGAGTCGGGATGAAAATGCGGAATCTTTGGGCCATCAAATTGTCCAAGATTGTAAAATGTCTGAAAAGAAATCTCGCCTCCTCTACCCGTGTGGAAATCTAAAGACTGGCACGATTCAAAATATTTTAACGGCTTCAACATCAAATGTAGACACGGACACTGTTGTTGTGTACGAAACGGTAGAAAATCCGCAGTTGGGACAATTAATGTCAAATTTAAGTATAGAAGAGGATTCGCCCTTTGTATTTTTTAGCCCATCCGGTCTAAATTATGCGATTCGTCATGCTAAAGAAATGATTGTGTGTGATCATCGCCCCCTGATCGCGATTGGGGGGACGACGAAAGATGCCCTGCTGAAAATTGGAGGGGTAGTCGACTCAAATGTCCTTCAGTGTGAATCCCCTTCACCTGAAACATTGGTTAAGTGCGTAGAGCTAATTATAGCGCGTAGGTAATATTTGAGTAATTAATTAATTGTATAATATTTTATGCACATATTGTTTAAAGCCCTTATTTAATAATTAGTTTATCATTTTTCACGGTCATGGTTTTCGTAAATTATATTTTTGAACGCTAAAGCCGGGTTTAGACTTCACGTTATCGTCACGTTCTCCTCCCAATCCGATTTTTTGATTGGCTAATCAAAAATATCACTAAGACAATTAAAAATTTCGACCAATCAAAAAATCGGATTGGAAGGAGAACGTGACGATAACGTGAAGTCAAAACCCGGGGTAATTTAGAAAATGTAATCCGTAAAATTGTATGTAAAATTGTAATCCGATAATTTTATGGACATATTTACTTGCAGAATGCTGTTTATTCATTAATCTGATTACGATTAGAGAAAAATCTGTATTCATTATCTGCTAACAATTGAGAAGTATATTATTTTGACATGCATATTTTAAAACCGTTTTGTGTTTCTTTTTCTATGACCTTTTCAGTAGACATCAAACCAATCAGTAAACTTGTAGCTGTAGCTTTCAGACTTCATATTTGAATCAATCCGTTTCTCAGTTTTTAGAAATATGGAATTAAATCCAACCACGAACAGCAATAAAATCATCATTACCATGATGCCCTGCTTAAACTGTTTTTGCCAACGGATCTCTGCAGCAATATTTCGGATGATAATTTCAGCTCCGTGTATCTCGTGAACTATTTGATTGAAGGAAAATTTCGATGCGAGTTTTGCATCGTCATCAGAGTGACAGTTTTCTTCTAGAATGGGTTTGACAATGGCACGCTCGACGACTTCAGGGTATTGGAAATACATTTTCTGGAAATGCGCAAGATTTTCGAAATTAAGCAACGTTGTACTTTGCATGATTGATAAGAACATTATTGACCTTCATGTATTGTTTAAGGACATCGGTTTCCAAACGCCTTGGCACCCCAAACCCCAGAATCACGATGCGATCGTGTCTGGCCAGAAGTTGAGTGTAGTACGGCTCAGCGATGTGGAACTCAATTTCTGCTGAACTTAAAGGTGGTACAGATCCAAAATTTGGAGAAGCCGAGTAAATGTTTCTGGCTGAGGTGTTGGTCTTTATCTGTAAAATTGTGTTCTTGAATTAATTTAACTGGAATAAAATAATCCAGGTAATTAATTAATTACCATAAATCCGTAATACATGGGGGACTGGTTATCTATACGCAACGTTCCCTTGAACTTTAGCCCGTCTTCCTTCATGACCATGACTGACGGGACTTTTATGCATGGTTTAAATTCAGTGAGCGTTTCTTCTTGCTCGACGGGATGTGGGACATCTTCCTCACTTTCTGCTATTCTTCCCTCGTCGTCACAATCTTCTTCCATCTCCATAAAATGAGGTTGATTAAAGAGGGGAAAGTACTCTTCCGAAACTGTCTCGTTTTCTTTTTGCATATTTGTATTGTCAACTAAGGTGTCGACGACGCCAATGTTGGGAGACGAGCTGTGATCCGGGGTCACCTTATCCCCCTTTCGATCAAGACTTTGATTTCGCAGACAAGATACATTATTCTGAGAGGAGTGTGGAAATGGTCCATGGTTCTGAAAAATGACTTCCATCTGGTGGACTTTGTCTCCGATCGGCTCGGCATCACCTGCATGCATATCGGATTAATGCCGGGTCGTAAAAAAACTAATACGCTGACAAAAGTCCCATACCCACCTCTGGAGAAAGATGCCTTCAAAGGGTGTTGCTCTTGGAACGGACCTCTGGCCAGTCGCTGGTGTTGAGTCATTTTTATTCGGCGTTGGTTTAGCTCCCAGTATGTTGCCTTTCGTCGCCGAGGAGTCCGAGGGGATGAGGGTGGCGATGCCGGAACGACGATTTTTGGTAGCCTATCCATATTTGGAGAGTCCTAATTGCTCTATATCTATTATTATTAATTTGAATGGAGCATCATATGAGATGATTGTAGAAAAGTGACAGAATTGATCAGGCAAAAATTATAAAAATATTTTTGAAATATTTGTCACAAATGGTGAAATTTGCTACGGACTTGTTGCCATACCAACCAAAAATTCGGAGAAATGGTACAAGTCCAATATTATTTGACACTTTATCATTCTATACATGTTGCGACAAATGAATTGTTTCCAACACAAATTTTCATTTTTGAAGAAATTAAATTTTAATTATTATGTACTGACAAAATGGTGTGAGTGGACCGTTGCTAAGTTGGAGGATTAAGATGACCCCCTAGGTCAAATCCGGACCAAGTGATCTCACACCCTCCAGTGGGGTGTCAATCGATCGGTCTAGATAATACGATCAGTTTGGTATATTCTAAAATTTTGTGAGATAAGAATTGGCTTCGAAATTCCTGAAAAACTTATATTTTGGAGATATTCTTCAAAATAAACATTTTAATTTTCGAAATAGTACACTCGAGATTTTTAGCTTAAAAAATCAAGCTAAAAATTAGGATGATTTCATCCTCAGGAATTAAGTCTCTTTGTCTGCCTATTCAAAAGTTATTCAAGGTTAAAGTCGTTGGGGCAAACCAAAGGACTTTTGCCCCAACGATTTAAAAAATGAAAATTTTCTAAAAAATAATCCATTTGTCGCAACCGTATGGGGCACCACCCCATAGAAACGATGTCAGTTAATCGTGGTACAAGTCATACAACATATTGACATCGAACATTTGCATAAAAGCATCCAAGTTCCAAATGAAAATGATAATTACATCTCTTGTGTAAGCCCGTTTCACCATTGTGTTACAATTACAGTTCGTTGATTTGCACACATACTTATGTCGCACTTAAAATGATATATTGACAAACATTAGGAGCTCTCAAGGCTTAAAAAATGAGCGAAATGAGCAATGAGCAGAAAAATAAAAAATCCGATTTTTCTGCTCAAACCTTGAACGTACCACTTTTTTTATTGATCATAATTCTTGAGAATCGTGATCTTTATTTGTGGGAAGTTCAGTTATTTATTTACCAGTTTCATGGTTTTAAATTCAGTTTCATAATTCATAAAATTCCGAAAATAGCTGAATGTCAACAGATATGAGAATTTTTATCATTATGTGATCTTAACGCGGCTGTGTTTCAACAACAGGCATTGTGAAAAAATTGCAGAATTAAAACGAACAGCATTATCTCAAATAATTCAATTTATGCAGCAGCAATAAACAATTTTATAAGTCATATATTTAGGATTTAGATTTAAGAGTGTCCAATTGAATTTTGATTTCCAGTATTTTTATTTCGGCTTCACTTTGAAAATTGAAAATAATTTGATTTGATGTAATTGGAGGAAACGACCGCACTTTTGTCCAGAGTTTCGTCTTTCTCAGGGTCAATCCCAAAACCCATTAACTTTTCTTTAGTCTCTGTGTACGTTTTAAGAAATCATTTTTTATTTGACTTTCTTCGCAGTTAAGGGCCAAAGCATCTTGGAGACGACGAAGTAGTTCAGTGCATTTGGTCACCTGCTCAAATATTTTTTTTCGTTTAAGGATTTGGTCATTCAAAATTACATGTGGATAACAAACCATCATTTACCTTAAATGCGGTATAAATGTCGACTACATAATGTGCCATGTCAATTTTTATTTGTAGTGTCCAGCGAAAAGTTTTTCGGCCGCCTACCTCCACGACGCTACGTTTGTTGCGACAAATTACAGGATTTGCAAGACACTGGTACTCTTAACCTTGGTCTTGGGACCCATAATGATAAAGAATATTTTTTAGAAAACTTTGCTTAATTTTTAAGCGAAAAGTTAAAGTAAACAAACAGCTGATGTGCTGATGTGGAGCAGAATGAGCAGGATTATGAGAGAAAAAATCAACCCAAAACTCGATTTTTTTTCTTGAGCAACAAAATCTGATTTTGAGCGAAATCGCATGCGCACAGCCGAGCAGAAAAGATCAGAATGAGCGATGAGCAGAAAAATCCGATCTTTTTTAGAGCTTTGAGAGGACCTATTGATAAACAACAAATATTCACATTGAACCAGTTTTACAATATGTATGTATGTATGTCTCTGGCACAAATTGATAATGTGTAATCAATCTGCCAAGTGTGGATCAAGTTATATTAATAACGTTAGTGCCTATTTAAATAGATAATGATTAACGCATGAAGTATATGTATATAGGGTTCAATCGGAAAGTAAAGAAACATTTGAAAAATGCCTGTAAAATCCGGAAAACTTAATTAATTCCAATGACATTTTTAGGGGTTAAGAACGAGGTCCTTATTGTTCAATTTTTTGCTTTATATGGTCCATAGACCCCCATCCTTCCTATCTGGCGAATTATTTGCCTCGCGGTCCCCAGAAGTGCTTTGCCACTCTTTCTCGCTACCACTTTTGAGGTGTGTGTCCAAATGTTACGGAATCTTACCAAGTTTTTCGGTGGTTTTGTTCGACGACTATATTCTCTCTTGCATAATGCCCAAAATCGTTCAATTGGTCTTGCCTGAGGGACGTAGGGAGCATATTCCTTTTTTGCAACAAAATCGATTTTTTTCGACGGCAGGTAGTCCAGAACAACTTTTGAAGAATGACATGTTGCTGTGTCCGGTCAGAAAAGTACATTACGATTATTGATAAAGGGGATCAAGATCTTCTTTACACAATCATTCAGATATCTCTCCGAGGTCATGGTGGCTGTGGTCACGAACGGCTTTGAGACGTCCCCCAGTGAGTCCAATGCTCGCCCGATTATGTGCTTTATGGGGAATTTTGACTTTGGCGTGTATTTGAAGGAATCTTTAAACGTTTTCTTATTAGCACATGAGTAGTACTTCCTCCCAGGGACTTCATCTGGATCAATCGAGCACTTGGTCTCATCATTCATGACCAGAATCACTGGCATGTTTTGCTTGACTCGTTTTTCAGCAATCTGCCGAGAGTTGGGCTTTGCTCTTTTTTGCTGACCTTGGTTGTACTTTGGTGCAGGTTTCGCCCTATAGGATTTGACCCCCAACTTCGTAGGTTTAATGTCATGTAAACTTAATTTTGATATTTTCAATTTGTAGCCCAAATTACTATCTGATATCCCAAGGTTATTTTTGTTTTCCTTCTGAACTCTACGTATTACTTTGGGGGTCGCTACACAAGCTGGACGATTTTTTAATTTTTTGAATTCAGCATTCCTGCTCTCCTCATACATATCTAAAACTCTGCAAAGTGCCCCATTATGAATTTTTTCTCTTTCGAAGTGGCTATTAACCATTATCCGAACGCGCCCGCACACGTTTTCGTAGCAGTGGCAAATTCTTTTTGCGAGGTGTTCTGAATGTTTTGTTCTCATTTTTGAACTATTCGAGATATCGACTTCCGGTTTTCAGATTCGGGTAGTCAATCGCATGGACTACAAAACTACCGCGTTCCAACTCAGTGACAATTTTTCTTTCATACAAATAAATATACTTTTGCAAGTGTTTCTTTACTTTCCGACCGAATCCTATGTAAATAAGTATGTACATATGTAAGCATACAGTGTTAATTAACAGTACAAAACCACAACCCAGCACACATGACTAATCCTAATTAAATTTTGATAGCAATAATGATGACCTCGAACTCCAGAAATTCACGAAATTGTATTTTACCGACTACGTAGTAATGTGTAGGTATGTATGTACATACGTCAGTAATGATATGCATGTGGATAACTTGAGTAGCCCATCGCAATTTATTAAGCAGAAACGCATGACTTGACAGTTACATATTAATGATTGGTCTCATCACCATGAGATTCCCACATGCATTGTACAATTTATGTGTATGCAGTGCAATCACGAAATAAATTTAGTCGAGTGTGTTTACTATGCACACGTACTTTTATGCTTTCGGAACCGGTATCGGTTTTCGAATACTAAAACTAATCCAAAACTAACAAAGACCGTAAGATAATTATTTACATACAGGATGCAAATCATGCAAGATAAGAGTTGTCATCGGTCATTTTCGAAATCCTATTGTCAAAAAAACTCTCATTGTCACAAATCAAAAATGATCAGACTCTCGTTCGCTCTCACCAAATCACCACTCGTACGTATTCTGTTTCGTACGTAATTAGTGAAAGTTTTCATATTACCATTCATTATTCGTACTCGCCATTACGATATTTTGTGAAATTTATTAACTTATTATGAGCACAATGGGAGTGAATAAAAGTAAAACTATTGACATTTTAGTGTTATGCTTAGTGCTTGCGCTGAATTTGGAGTTATGCACTTGCAAAACTGTGACCGTACCGTTGGTGATTAGTGAGGGTGCCGTTGCCCCCGATAACTATGAACAAACTGGGATTCTAATAAATGGCCAATTTCCAGGCCCTCCAATCGTTGTTGACAAAAATGATATTGTGGTCCTCCAAGTAGTAAACTTACTCCCGAGAGGTTTTGCTATGCATATGCATGGCGTCTTACAAAGAGGTACACACATAAATATTCACATTACTTAACCTTTTAAGCATTTTGACCATGTATGTCATGGCGAACAATTTTACACGAAGTGCCGGACGAAAACACAACAATTAAAAAGATCCGTCCTTAGTTACATATATCAATTTTTTACGAAATTTATTAAGTAATTATTGTCGACTTTTAATCACATCGCAACGTTAAAATATTCGGATTACATCCAAAGACTGACTTTTTCTCGAGTCGTGATTTTTAGCCCGAACCAGGGCTTATGTAATTGTCATGTCAGTCGAACTGTCGAACGAGTTAACCAATTTTGACCAAATTTGGTGCAGACATGTATCTGGGCAATGCAACGACCGAGTTAGAAGATGGGTTCGATCAGAAAAGTTTTGAACCGGTGGGGGTCATATAAGTGGGTAGGGTATTTTGCACCAAAATTTCAAAATTGTTGTAGAGAGCTGAAATTTGATACAGAGGTTGCTAATGGCTCCTAATAGAAAAAAATAACTTCAGGTTGGAAAAATTTTAATCTTGAGGGACCCTGTGGGGTGACCCATACTGATTTTTAGAAATTACTTTAAAAAGATGAAATCCGGCACAATGGTACTTAATGGCTTCTAATTAAAGAATATGAAGTTAAAAGTGAGTAAATTGCAACCAGAGTGACCCTATGGGGTGACCCATACTGATTTTTCAAAATCATTATATCGAGCTGAAATTTGATATGGAGGCTGAAAACCACTGCTGGATAGCACATACATACAGCTTAGAGCTTCAGGATGTTAAAGAAGCCCACTGGTCATGGTGGTCAAGACACATGATCTGTAACTTGCTCAAAAATTTGGGACCAAATAATAGAAACTATCTAACAAACTTTTAACCATCCACAACACGGAAGTTGGTGATATTATGTTGGTCAATTCGGAAAAAAATTTAGAAGCGGGCTCTGACTTATTGAGTCAGGGACTATGTCCCTGACTCGGGCTATATGGAGTCTGCACTGTAGGTTTTATCTATTAGGAGCCATTAGCAACCTCTGTGCCAAATTTCAGCTTTCTACGACAATTTTGAAATTTTGGTGCATAAGACCCCACCCACTCAGATGACCCCCACCGGGTAACCAGTTAACCGATTTCGCCCATCTTCGAACTCGATTCCTAACTTTGTCCAATATGCACATGGTAAAAATTTCAAGTCGGTAGCTTGTGTTTAAAGAGAGTTATCCTGTTTACGGACGGACGGACGGACGGACATGACGGTTCCATAAGCCCTGACTCGGGCTAAAAAGCTGTGGAAATTATTATTTTCGACTTCCATGTATGTCATGGTCAAAGTATTTTCTTGCAAAAACAATCGCCATGACTTTGATGGTATTGGTCCTGCAATGCAAATTTTTGCGACCATGACTAACATGGTTTTGGTCTTTCGATGTGTAAAAAATATGACATGAACACCATGGTTTAGGAAACTTGGTGTAAAATTTTTCTCCATGACATTCATGGTCAAAGTTCATTCCCCATTTTCGACTATAAAATGTAAATGCTTAAAAGGTTAATGGTCACAATTTTTTAAAATCCAATTTGTCAAAAAAGTTTACGCATTCTATTTTTTTTTAAATTATGGTCCAGAGTCCATCGATGCTGACGGAGCACGTATGTAACGCAATAATTTTATTTATGCCCATGAAATATATTATGACTAATAATTAATTAATTAATTATGATTCATAATAGCACACATAACACAAGAACCAATTGCTCCCAACTCCACGTATACGCACCGATTCAATGTTGGTCATCAATCTGGAACTTTTATGTACCACGCCCACACGGATCTCGATTTAGTGTGGGCATTTGGTCCGTTGATTGTACTTGAGGATGAGGAAACCATTAATTCAACGATGCAATATGACGGAGAAGTTACTCTTGTCCTTAGTCAATGTTGGCATGTTCCGATATCCGAAATTTTAAATGGGTTGACCGGCGCTCCATTTGAGGACGTTCCCGACACAGCTTCTCTCCTTATTAATGGACGATCCTGGGGCGAGTGGGAAGGTCACCGGCACAAGGCGAATTCGACAAATGGGAAGGAAGGTAAAGATATATATGCATTTCAAAATTCCCAAAAACAACAACAAATTTGAATGGCGACAATGGAGACAATTTCGATAACTGTTTTTGATTAGGAACGCACTCTGATGGCTACGAAGTGATCACGGTGAAACAAAATGAGACGTATCGTTTTCGAGTAATCGGTTTAGGAATGGACTCGATGTTAGCTTTCACCATAGAGAATCACACAGATCTCCAAATCGTTGAGGTGGATGGGACCCTAGTTGACCCCGTAAGCGCGGATTATCTTCAACTCAACTCTGCCCAGCGGTACAGCGTCCTTGTCAAAATGGATCAACCAATTGGAAATTATTGGATTCGAAGTGAAATGCTGCCAGGCCCTGGACCACAAAATGGTCGTGCTATCCTCCATTACGAGGGCGCAGACGACCCTTTGGAGATGAGGAAGCAAGTCTTTTCTGGTGAGACGGACGAACTTGAATTGGACAATTGGGTACTGAGCGAATTGCACCCGAGGAATAATTTAACCAGTGGAAATGAAGTAGGTGGAAAACGTATCTCATGTATTAAAATATCTACCAAAGTTAGATAACCGAACTTAATTATTACCAAATTTACAGCTAGTTTACCCCGTCCCTCAAACAATTCGTCGAGAAATCACAATTTCTTCGTCTCAACGTGTAAGTTTAGACAACACAACGAAATTCGACATCAACGGGGGCCTTCACCGTCATAAAGGACCGTCCCTCCTTCACCAAGTTCTTGCTGGTCAGGACATCCTCACTGATCGTGAGAATGGCGTATTTGAACTGATCATCGGGGAAGCAGTCCAGATCGTTTTTCAAAATAGTATGAGTGACGAAGGAGAATGTGAACAGCATCCTTGGCACCTGTAAGATTTTGGGGATTATTGTGCCCCAGTAGAAAACTTGACATATTTTTGACCTTCTAGTCACGGGCACACGTTTTACATCGTGGGGAGTGGACCGGACGGATATGACCGAGTTGTAGACGGGGGACGAATCAACGAGGAAATTCGAGCCGCTAACGGGACTCACGTTTTTCGCTTTCGTGACGTGGTGACCCTCTTCCCCGCCCAGACCGTGGAAAATACGACGGTGGGGGCGCCCTGTGGGTGGAGTGCGATCAGACTGGTTGCAGATAATGTCGGAATTTGGCTTGCTCATTGTCACCTGACACCCCATCAGATTATGGGAAAGTGGTTTGTCCTCTATGAACATGACGAACGGAAGCGTCTCTACTAAAACTGTATTATGCATATTTCCTAGGAATGTTCAAATAAATGTATGTATCAATTCTATGCTAAAGTCACCAGTTTGTCCTACAAAATCATGACACATACTTAAATAATATAGACGATCCTATGGATTATTCCAGTATTTAACTTGTAACTAATTCATGTCAAACTGCATTTCTTTCATCGTAGTACAAATGTGTTCTTCTTATCGTCCTAATTTCCTCCTGCTTATCAATATCCGTAAACTGCCCTTGTCCGTGAGACCGGAAGAAATAAAGTCGTCCGATTATACAGTGTTTCTCATGACTATAAATATCCCAGGTTGTAACGCGAATGGTATTTCATTCTCGTCTCGAATGAGTAATGTCCTTACTATTCCTGCAATTCATTCTTTGATAAAGAATTATCTCGGTTTGGCATTTTTCTCAGACTGTGAAACTCCTCTCCTCCTCGTGTTACTTGACCACGGCTCAAGTAAAATACAGTGCGAACCAAGTTCACTCTTAATAAACTGGGAATCATGTAAATTATTTCGTCACTAAAATGGTGCACATCCCGACTTTCGACTATGTTTTGGTCTACTTCCGCTTCATGTCGGCATTCTTTCCTAATATTTCGCAAGAAAATAGTCTCGAGTCGAAAAACGTGTCGTATTATATCAACGTGACCTCAACTTACGTTGGTTCTGGTGAGACGATGGAAAGCTGCAATTCAACCATTAGACGGTTAAGGTGTGAAATAGTTTCAGACTGTAACGAGAACAATATTTTTACTGGATTCGAGTTTACGTGGTATTTTGATAACTCATCAATTTCAGCGAAAAATAACGGCCACGTAATAAAACAAGGTGTCGGATCAGATTTCCAAAGTGTTGACGTCAACGTTAAAGATTTCAACGGATCGTCAGTCTGCTGCCACGTTAATTCGACCACGCCAACTATTTATCATTTCAGTGATGAACATTGTGTCACAATTTTATACGAATTCGATTTACCCAAAAACAATGCGGCTCTTGAAAGAAAGATTCCCCAACCACCCAAAATTTCGCCAATTAAGTTGCACGCTGGCATGATACAGTGTCGTAGTGCGATCATAATTTGGAAATACAGTGATCAAAATGAGACCATTTTACGACCAGGAGTGGAACACGTGTTGGAATACAAGGTCTCCAGGTTGGATTGGAAATCTGCGACGAAAATTAGTATTGGAAAGCAAGATGCCGTCTTGGTGCAAGGGTTGACGCCTTGGTCCATGTACCACTTCCGGTACATATTTAAATACAGCTAATATTATGAATTATGTATTTGGAGATTCCGCATCAATTTATTTCTAATTCCTTGATCAGGATCTTGTCCATTTATGAATCTGGCACGACCTTGCCATCCTTATCAATTGTGGTCCAGACGCCAGAAGATATCCCCGACGGTCCTGTCCAAAACGTAACGGTGAGTCGGATCTCAAAGTTAAAAATTTGGACAGATCTTTGACATTATTTCCCCTTATTTGTCACAGGTTTCCATTGTAGACGACTACACCCTCTCCATCAAATGGAAACCACCCCCTCGCTCCACCTGGAATGGTGCCCTCCTCGGTTACAATATTGGGTACAAACGGATCACACAAAGTGAAGATCATGACGACGATGGGATGACGAGCTCTAAAGATTCCTTCAGTTTCATCGTCCTCACGAGTATGGAACTGCTCGGGAAAATGTGCGAGTATCACATTTCCGTTCCAGAGTAAGTATTTGTTCATCAAAATCTGTAACATTTTTCTAAATTTTAAAAACTATTTTTTTAGTTCAACAATCCCGTACACAATTGTCGTCCAACCCTTCAACAATGTTGGCCCTGGTCCATTGTCATCCCAGGTCAAGTCAAAATTGAATTAGTAAAGAATTCACAAAAAAATCAATTTGCAAAATATATGGCAAATAAAAAAAATACTTCTTATACTTCTTGCTTTATATCCTTTACATATGTATTTTTTTTATTTGCACAAGAACTTACTACGTACATAAATACGTGGTAAATATTTAGATCCTCCTCCACCAAAAGCATTTACATCAAGATAAACTAGGTTAATTCAGGCCTTAATCAAACATCACTTTGAAAAATCTTTGTCTGCATGTGCATCATCTCCAATCATCAAATCAATGTCACCCATCATGTCATGGTCAGGCAGTGTCTATGCGCAGTATACAAAGTACAATGCAACGCTGCAACCTTCACAACTGCAAATATATGTGCATACATACATACATAAACCAACTTGGAAATCTCATTTAATTGGGTTAGCAAAGTCAGATTGAGTGAAAGACCGGTTTCAATCTTCATCTTCTTGACTAGTTCATGCAAATAGTTAAAACTCTTTCTCATGTTTATATTTGCATCTCGACACAATAATTACTTGTATATCAACGATCAAAATTTGGTGATGATAACCGATCAAAGTAGGCGAGGACCTATTTTAGTTTTCTTTTCTCAAGTATCTATGCACATTAGCCGATTTGTTGTCCATCGATAAAGACAAAATGATGACCATTGACGATCAATCAATAGCTCTTTCATTGCTGTTTTGAAAAACTTTTACCTCGTCTAAAATAATATGTGGAACAAAGTGTTAACTTTGTGCGGAGTGAGTGGCATATGCATAAACATAAACTTTCGTTCGTATCAAGCTGTGCATTGTGCATGCATTTTGCATATTGACTTGGCTTCACTGAAGAAGATGCAGTTTAGACGGAAAGTAGTTTATCATGCTAGTTTTATTCGAAACTTGATTAAGGATTCATTTTAGTCGCCGAGTTGAATTGAGTAGTCGTGCAAAATATTTAGCACGCTTTCAGTTTTTATCTCATTTTTCAGCATAAATTTAGTTACATACTTGGTCCATTTCAAGTATAATTGTTAACGCTGGATGCATCTTTCAGCAATAATTGTTAAGTTTTGACCATGTTTCTAACCTTCAAACATTGGAAACATGAAGCAGTATTTTGGAAGAAAGTGTACCATTTTTCCTTCCTCGTCATAATATTCAGCAGTCCGTTCTGGATTCTAGTCAGTGCTAATGATGATGGGGTAACTTCCACGAACGGAGATGTGGTACAGGATGACGTCGAAATGACAACGACATCGTTTATCGAGTACAAAAATATCGCGTCGGAACAAATTATTCCTCAAAATCTCCCACCTCCAACAATTCGGGCGAGTTTCGTAGAATCTGGAGTTGTCAAAGAGGTCTTGAGTGAGATTGAGGGTGACACCTTGGTCCTGCCTGTGGACAAGTTTGACCTCCACCTGGGTCAGGATGTGCCAACAAGGTCGCTTAGGTTAAGTTGTAACGCGTCGTTTCCGGTTGAGTGGATTTATGAGGGATTCGGGGTGAGGAATTTAAATACAAGAAAAAATCTGTACATTTTGTATAATTTGTGTAATTTTTAAGGCTCCATTTCACACAATTTCGAAATCCTACCGACACATTACAAACTTTTCGGACCCGTCGACCTACACTTTCTCAGTATTTCTTGATCTCATAAAGAACGACGAGAGAAATTCTGGAAAGTATGAGTGTAAAGGGATTTCGCAAAATGCGACGGGTCGGACTTATTTCAATCTTTACGTTCCAGGTGAGAAATTGCATACACAATTTACAATTACTTGTGATCCTGACATATCTCATTCCCTGACTCATTTTGTATGCATTTGTCAGGAGAAAATTTGTTCCTCTTTGTGAAAAGTCAAAAGACTGAGCTGACAAGAAATTCAACAAAGTTTGTCGTGCCGTGTCCCATATCAAACCCACGCTATGCAAGTTTTATCAAGCTCTATAAACAGAGTAGGATTAAGTCGGTAATTTATTAATTGAATTAGATTTTTTACAAGGCCCATTATTAATTTAAATTTAACATAAAATCATATCCACCAGAAACCTGCAAGAGTAACATTCACGTTTAATTACGATCCAAAAATTGGATTCACTGTACCGATCGAGGTCAACCAACCACTTAGCAGTTACAAGGGAAAGTACTTTTGCAAGGAGCCCATGACTCGTAAAAGCTCGGAAATTCATAGCGTCCTCCCACCAAAAGGTACACATATTGAATAACGAATTAATTAATTATGTACACAATTAACCTCGAATCCTTCCCTTTTGCAGATGAATATGTCCAAATAATTCCTAACACTAAATTCGTTTCCATTAAACCCGGACTGAAGCAGGTTTTTATTTGCGCCGGTAAAATATTACTTACCTTTCATTAACACCCTCGGTACTATTTATAGGCATCAAAATTGTCACTATTTTCAGCCAAGGAAAATATCACTCTGACCTTCGCCGGCGATCGACAACCCAGAATAGTTGACTTTGAAGTAAATCCAGCCTCGCAGTATCCGTTCGTCGCAACGTTTGAAATCCATCCTACCAACGCCTCCTCGGAACACACAGTCATCACGTGTGTCACCACTAATGACGAAGTCCTCCACACCTGGGAGTACAGCACATACGGTAAGCATGACCAGACTTGATTTCCAACCCGACTAGAAAATAACAACGTGTAACTTTAGATGACGTGTCGCTCCAAAAGTTTTACTTTGATGCTCAAAAGCGATATCAGGATGCTCGTTACGTCTGCTGCTCAAATTCATATTACAAACCGAAACTGGAATACACCTTTTGTCGTTCAGAAACTGAGTGTTCTATGAAAAAATTGACATTTGATCAGGACGATGAGACAAAGGACTCTCTTTTAGGGGAGCATAGAGATCGGATTTCAACACTAAACAGCTCATGTACATATTTCAATCCTTATCTTAAGTACACGCTGCCTTCGGGAATGCTCCGATGTTCCGTGCAAGGAGTGAATGGTTTCGTGTCGCGAGATTTCATGTACTATTTCAATCCGTACAGGATTTATCAGGGTAAAATTTTATGCAAAACATGCGTGCCAATCTTTGCCCACTTTTTGCTAATTAATTTGTACATATGTATTTTTATTTTTAAAGCTTACACGGATGACAAGTTTGACGCAGGAAAAGTCCAAGCTAGCGAATCTATCATGAAACTTTCGAAAACGTCGAAAAACGCACTTGTTGGGGAACGGCAAAGATTTCTGTGTTACTTTTCCGAACTATTTTTAGCAAATGGGATCGTGTGGAGGGTCGAGTACAATAATGGAAGCTCGGTGTTCTTGGATAGTTCGTGTAATGAAAATATTTTTTACATTTCGAAATTTTTCATTATTTTGAATTTCTCTGCTTTTCTTTAGATGATAATATGAACTCTAACACGTCCTTTAGTCAGATTGAGATTAAGTTTAATGATACTAGTGTGAGAGCGATTCATTGCTATGCTCCAGTTTTATCGTCTCGAACAACATGGAGAAATGTGACAGGGTTGATATTCGTTAGGGGTAAGATAACTTGATAACTTATCGATTATTGCTAAGATAAGACAAAAAATATAATAATTAGAATCACCACAACTCCGGGCATCAATTCAAACCGAATCGGGCGAAGTCCTGAAACAAATTGAGATCAATTCTACTACCGGCGTAATCCTGGATAAAACAACGCTAGAAATTCTAAACAATTCTGTCGACGGAGTTTCCGGGTCAAAACTTAACACATTTTTTGCCCTGGATTGCAACGCGTCGTACCCCGTCGATTTTTCTTATGCTGGAGAAGGGGTGAGTTTATACGATTTGTATGAAAAAAATTCTGAAAAAATACTGACCTAAACTATATTTTCAGTCACCAAATCTGGAGTATATTGCAAACCGGGTTGTAAACGGTTCCGTCCTAGACGCCAACGCGTACGGGTACTCGGCAAAGCTCAGATTTGGCGAGGTGGACAATCAAATCGTAGGTCGCTATTCTTGGTAAAGTTTCAGAGGTTTTAATAACAAAAGGTTCACAAAATAGTATCATAATTAATAATATTTCATTACAATAGCATCAGTTCGACAAGGGAGTTTGGACATCGCAACCAGCAGGAGAACATTCTGGCAAACGTTAACGTTTTTGTTCCAGGTTAGTAAATACTCGTTAAACGAAGCGTAACAAATCTAGGTTAAATTAATAATTAATCAACTTTATCAGGGAACAATTTGTTTGTAAGTTCGGACAATCAAACGTACAGAGCGTGGGAATACAGGGATTCCGTTCTCATTCCGTGCCCAGTGACGGATCCGAGGCCAAATATCACCCTTTTGAAATACAGCAATGAAACGGTTCAAAACAATTTTTAATGAAATTTGGAAGAAAATATTTTGAATTTAAAAAATTATCTTTCAGAAAAAGTTCCAACCCCTAGAGAACAGCAAAATACCAATAAATTTTGATCCCCTGTACGGATTCAGCCTCACAAAAAATCACACCTCCAGTTTGTACGGTCTTTACAAGTGTTTCAGTCCTGAACAGAACCAAAGTTCGGGAATTATTCAAGTTTATTTGCCATCAGGTAAATGATACTAACTTTTAGCACACAATAAATCCAACCTGTACCATTTGCTCTTAATTCTAGACGCCATCCGTGTTACTCCATATGTCAAAGAGATGCAAATCCTCACAAATGAGACCCAGTCGTTTAAATGCGAATCCAAGGAAAATGTGACCATCACCTTCTCCGATGATCCCACCGGAAAACTGAAATATAGAAATATTACCCATGATGTCGACTTCTCCTCCCACTATCCCTACATTGCCACTTACGAAGCGAAAATTGGAGATCTGACGAATCTGACGCTCATAAATTGCACCAGTATCAACGAGTCGAGGTCGATGCATACCTGGGAAATGTATCCGGGAGGTACGTACTTAAATTTAGTGCATGTTTCTATTAAATCTTTTTACAAAATTGTGTAAATTATGCCATGAAGACGGTGCCTTCATCGACCAACTAATCTATGACAATGTTACTGCCGAATTGAAATGCTGCACCCAACCGTTCCGAGTACCAACTTTAGAATGGGTAAACTGCAGCTCGGGTAAATTTCCTAATACAAATTGTTCTAATTGTCCGAGTAATTAGCTTAATTGTCCATTTAATGTGACATGCAGTTACGGAATGCACCCTGAAACAGTCTGCCTGTCTCACTCAGAACAAGTGTCAACCTGGCGATTACGTTTTAACCGAAGAGCTCGACAAGTCCAAGGTGAACAACGGTTGTCTCACCTTCGATGTTAAGGAGAGACCGCACGGCCTTTTGAAATGTGTGGTGAAAGGGGTGCACAAAATCGTGGCGCAAGCCATGGTCTATTATTACGATGAGGAGAAAGACTACGAAGGTACTTATTGACAAAATCCTTGCTCCGTTTAAATTATGTTTCTTCTACATGATTATTCTTAATGATGCACAGTACACGACGGGTACTTCCTGGGAACAAAGATGTTTGACAAATTTTCCGTCCCAAACGACAAAATTATGAAGTTGACGAGAGATTGGCCACCAAGCAGTCAAAATATCACGAGGGGGGAGAAAGTCAGATTTGATTGCGCTGGATCAAAATTTTTTGTCTCGTCGACATTAAAGTGGGCTCTTGAAGCGACCAATGGAACCATGTAAGTGTAGACACCTCTTAACAAAGCAATTTATTTAGGCACATTATGATATATTATTATTTTATTTATTTTATCTAGATACTACATGTATGGAAAAGGTGAGTGGATATCATGTGCAAAATAATACACATTTTTCGGTTAACTATAATGCGCAATTTTAATTAATATCTAGATATTTCCAACTACACTCAAGTCCGGAGTCAATTAGATATCGAGTTCGACACCACAACTTGGAAATCCATATTTTGCATGGCACCCAACTGGAAGGAATATTTTGGTTGGAGAAATGTCTCAATGCCACTAGCTTTTGAAAATAGTACAAGTAGTAGTATTAATAATACCCAAGTATTTAACCTGACTTGATCTACTTATTTATCTATTTATTTATTCATAAAATCCTATTTATTTTTATATTTATCCTATTTCTTATCTAGTAGTATTTACACAAGAAAGTAATAAATTATTTTAAAGGATGACATTATTGCAACTAATTAAAATCGGAGAGATTTATTTTATTGCTGTGGAGTGGATGACACCTTCCTAACCGAAAAGGATATTAAATATGAAAAAAAAGTCGTAAAATGTTGGATACCAATGTCAAGGTGTGTATGTATATAGGTACACATGGCATTTGTAAATTAAATATAGCAAAAACCGTCCCATTTTAGTAATTGAATAGTTAATTTCGTTGCACCGAGATTATTAAACTCCATTTCCATTAGTAAAGTTAAATTCGGGACAAGTTGAAATTTTAACTTTGTATGCAATTGCTAAATTAACCTCCATCCGATAATGTGCAGGGTAACAATTCTAATTTCGGTAGAATAAGCACGTCAAAATTATAGACACACTTTTTTCTTAGACAGGTGTACATCCCACCACTAAAATAATCAAAGGACCGGATTCCGAGGTTGTAATAAGATGTATGTACCTACTTGTATGTATGAAATTTATAGCATTTTACACACAAACTCTGAATTTTATTACATTGTATTTTATACTTTGTATAAAAGCAGTCTCACATCGACAACGTTTTTCTCACTTGTAAAACAACATTATAAAATTGGACAGATTCTTAAACTAAAGGTTAAAATGAATTGTCAAACTTTTAGAGAAACATATTTTCTCCTTCTTCTCTTAATTCTCAATTTGACCCTCATTTCCTCTTCATATTCGTCTTCTCGAGCATCAAAAAAATATTTCCAAGTTGCCAACGATTGGTATGAGACGACTTATCAAAGTACAACTCCAAGTCCTCCTCCCTCTCAAAGTGAATCAACATCCACACCCCGAATTCTTTTCCCTCCCGGAATTTCGCTAGAATTTCAACCAACCTTGACCATTCCATTCATCAACAAGGACGCTTTTGGCATCGGATCCTCCTTTAAGGTGTCATTTCCGGTCACAAGTGAGCAAAATAATATGCATGCATAACAAAAAATGTGTCAATTCAATTAATTATTGTTCTCCAACTTTCAGTCCTACTGGACAAATTGTCCTTAAACAGTTGGAACGATATTAAAGATCTTGAGACCGAAATTGTTCTGTGGGACAATAACAAAAATGGGTTCGTCAAAGCGAGGAAGAAACGCTCCAATAATTCAACAACCCAAGAAAATTTTAGCCTCTGTCGAAAACTTTCTCTTCAAAAGCTTGCCTTATTCAAGAAATTGGAAACTTTCGCGAGTTCCGTGAGCAATAGTTGGGCTTGGAATTCTAGAGTTGCAATGACAGGTGAAGACTGCCTGCTGAGAACGATCTGTGAAATATACTATTTTCCCATAACCGAAGAATTTGGCGTGTTTGGCGACCTTCTGAGGGAGTTGGTTAGGTCAGGGATTTTAATTCATGTAAATAACTCAAGTAATAATTTGGCTGATATCGTCTTATCTTTTACTTTCAGGGCTGACCGGTTCCCCACGAGAGAATGTGCAAATGGAAATAATGACATATTAACAAAGTACTTGCAAGCCCAAAAACACGGAGAGAAAGGTTCATGTAAAATGTATCATAGTAAATGCATTAAATCATTATTCTATTAAGGGTGGTAAAAGTGTTGTTTATTATCGATATCGTGTTTAATATCACATAACCCACACTTTATTGGGTCTGGTTACACCCATTTCTGCCGTCTCGAAAAAATTTTGTACTGACAATAAAAAGGAACCCTAACGTGGCTAAAATGTAATAATTACATATTATATGCTACATAATTATCATATGGACTTATCATTAAGTATGTAAGAACGCCCTCCTTGCATGCAATTTAGAAATTAAATATCATTATACGCATTAAATAACATGATCTCGTTTATTATCATAATGATGATGCAAACCATGCACATTACACATTCCATCTGTCCAATCAAGCCAGGATTTATTATTATTAGCCAAGGACGCTCGCTTCCTTGTATCACATGCCAACTCAACTCCCCAAGAAATCCTAGTGCCAAGAGAAACTCGAATTGTTTAGATTTTTGAAATGTTTTAAAACGCATAACAACGAAACATTTCTTCCTTGGTGTCGGGTTTTGTTTCCGTCGTTGTCACACCCGAAACACATTTGTCTGATGCCTGTTGCTGCGCCGAAGTTGCTGCTCAACGTATCGATCTGTTTGCAAAAGTTGAACTGATGCCCGGTTACCCCGTCCGTAGACTTTCTCCAGTTGGGTGTTGTGCTATTTTATGTACATCTCTTCTTAATCCAATCTCATCTCATCTCTCAAGAACATTTATTTATAATCGTCTTAAAAATATTGTGTGGTGTGTGTGGTGCTGAAATTAAAAATTTCTCGTAATCATGAACGAGAACGACGGAGTCCGTTTCGGCATCGACACGGACTCCCTCATCAACCTTATCAAGTCAGGGGTCACCTCTCCAGCAGAAGTTGGCGAAATATGTTCAAAATTGCACACCTCGACGGAAGGTCTGCCCTCATTTCCTGCCCATTTAAACCTCCGACAAGCATCATTTGGTCGGAATGATCTCATTACGTCGCCACCTCCACATTTTCTCAGCTACTCGGCCTTCCTTTACAATTCTTATTCTCAGCTACAATTCACCTTCATTAGAAACATTTTACTTATCATCATCTTTCTGTCCTTGGCGCACTTCGCTCTCATTTTGGTGATTAAGGATGAAGCGGACGAGTTTTGGTTTTTGGGATTTTTCGACTTCTTAGAAGTTCTGTTGCTTCTCGTGATTCCGATTTGGTTGGATGCCAGTCGAGACTATAAAAGACAGAATGGTATCTCGGAGACGTTCCAACGCTTGGGGGCGAGTGGGGCAAATTGCGAGGTGATGCGAAATGGACAATTTCAGACGCTCAAATTTAAGGATATCGTGGTCGGGGATGTAATAGAGGTAACATGCTAATTTAGTTTTGAGTTATTTTGTCACAAGAAATTTTGTATTGATCGTGTATTTTCATTCCAGCTTAAAGAAGGCGACGTGGTCCCTGCGGACGGACTTTTGCTGGAGAACAATACTGAGATTGTGTTCTATCGGGGGAAATTAGTCACGAAAAATATAGGACTTTGTTGTACAATGGGGTCCGTCATTTCCAAAGGGGAAGGTGAGAAGCACGTATTTTTCGTACTCCCCACTATAATTACGACTGGTCTTAAATCGGCTATTCTTCTCAGGTATCATGGTCGCGACATGTGTAGGACCAAATGCTCAATTAAGTTTACTAGCGAATGGTATAATAAATGGATTCAATATTAAAAATCTTCTTGAAAATATGATTAAATGTTAAAATTTACATTAATTTATATTTAGAACCACCACAGCCAAAAGAAGTCGTTTGGGCTCCACTACTACTACGACTTGGTAAGTATTATAATTTAACCATATCGTCCGAATGGAAACATGACCAATTGTGTACAAAGATAATTACTTATATTGCAGCCGTATTCCTCGGAGTTCTCACGACATCCTTCATGATCACCCGTTTCTCCATTAACACTTATTTGATAAACCAGTCTCAATTTTATGCGAAGCACTTGCAGTTCTTTTCCTCATGTGTGGGGCATGGATTTTCAAATTTTATCGCCGTAATTCCTCTAACCCTTCCATTCGTGAGTGTGTGGACATTTCATCACAATCCTGACAAGACCAAGGCACGCGTCGCGATTTCAAAATTTCTACAGTTCAGAGTAACCATCAATATCGTTCTGGTTCTGCTCGACATTGTGCAAATGCATTTCGAATCATCAACTAGTCTGTCTAAGGTAAATAAAAATACAGCAGGGGCGAATTATCGTTAAAAAATCACTTTATCCCCATTTTATAGAACGTGCAAAAAGCATGGATTCATTTACTCTCCAATTTGCTCGGGATTGCAATATTTCCTTCCGATGTGACAAAAGAGGTTATCAAAGACGGAAATGTCATGCCGTCACAAACCGTGAAAAATATATTTGGACAGATTTTTTTCCAATTTTCGATAGTAGTAGTGCTCAAATTTTACAGTGAGTTCTGCACTTTATATAAATTGACTAACAATAAGAATTTTAATAATAATACAGTTTCAAAAAAACAAAATGTAATAATTAATTATGGAATTTGTAGGCGAAGGTCTGATCGATATTCCATTGGAACCATTCAACGAACCCAACACCCACAGCACCTTGATTTTCAATACACTCGTTTTTATGACGCTTTTTCATGTAATATGTGTCAGGGGATCTCGAGGGTCGGGAAGGAATTTTTTCTCAGGGATTCTTCGCCATAAAAAATTCTGTTTTCTTTGGATTCTCATAACTATTATCCAGGTGAGTTATTTGTCAATTATTGCATAAATGTCATAACTGATTTCTTGTATGAAATTTACAGATTTGCATTGTCCAACTGGGTGGACTTACCTTTTTCACGTACCCGTTAAGAATTTCTGAGTGGCTTTACACCTTATGTTTAGCTCTAGGAGTATTTTTATGGATGCAGGTGCTATTTTGTGTGTGCTGCTGTACAAGGTATGTAAATTACGTATTGACCATAAAATCATGTCGTAATATTTGTCGACATACTTATTTTACTATGTATTTAGTACTGCCGACCAATCGTCAAGGGCTGTCGATTATGTGCCTGACGAATCCAGCGTTTGAAGAAAGGAGTGATTTTTACTTAACATTTTTTACCTGATTATTACGAATAAATTCCTGGCTAATTTTCGTCACCCTGTTTTCAAACGAGATGAATGACCTTCATGTTTATGTTTTTTTACTATACGTAAATTCATAAGTGAGAAACATGTCAAAAATTATTGTACTAATAATTAAAACGATTTTCCAGAAAATTACTACAACTAACTTATAATTTTTCCATATGCATATCATTAAGCATTATATTAATTTTTTATTGTTTTTGAAGGAATGTTAAGGAAAGAAAGGGGAATAAATCCAAACTATACCCACAATTTACAGCTAATTACTTTACTCAAGTTATGCATGTCGCAAAAATTTCCAGTTAAATAACCTGATAAACAACCAGCGAACCACGTACAGAATTATCTAGTTGCACATTATGTACCTATTCGTGGAACATAATACATATAATACGCCTTTCATCTCAAGTCATTAGCCATCTGAGACCAAAACCAATTATTATTGCATCTCTTGCTCATTAAGAATAATACTCGCCACAACATTGTAAATACATTACATATTCAGAGTTAGTCGACGACATTTTCACCTCTTTCAGTGAATCATCTGCATTTTAAGACAATTGCTTTAGTCAATATATGACTCAGATATTTACTCTCAAGGAACAATATGACTCCACTAAAACTCACCGTCACAATTTTGTGCATCTTGTCCGTGGTATGGGACGATTTTATAGTACATTTGGTCATTTTTGAATAATTATTCTCACCACAGGTTTCTGGCCTGTCTGTCGCAGTTGTGTCTGGCTGGGCAATTTCCATCAAGTACCAATCCTTCGACGAACTCTACCCCAAAGGGGAAGAAGTTGGAAAAAATGCCACTCTTGGTACTCACAAAATATGGGAACATCTGAAAATGAGTTGGGCATCGTCACAAGTTAGAGATGCGAGTTTAATAGGGCTCTGTCTCGCGACAGGTGTGATACAGACGTTAATTGCCCTCATAATACTGTACGGATGGGAAAAGGTCAGACTCATGATGGCTGCAATTCCAGTAAATTTAGAAGAAAAGTATTAACATTTTCCTCTAATTTTAGGCTAGCGAGAGAATCTTGGCGTCAAGATTCATTCTTTGCAATATCATCACTTTCCTCGTCTTGCTTGGTTGTGTCATCGTCACCTCTTCGGTGGACCATTTATCAATTTTGAAAATTCCTCTCCCACTGCGTCAAGCATTTGACCTGAGCGATGACAACCAATTCATCGCGTTCCTCGCGTTTGGCATTAACTCTTTCACCGTTTGGGTAGTCTTTGATCTCGTGTATTTGCTAGTTAACAATGTCATAATCTGTTGTTTTTTAAGAAGATCAAGCACAACGGATCTTATCATAGTGGCCGTATAATAAAAATGTATATGGTGGCAAGAATTGCACACTTTTTTGTAGGTAAAGCTAAAATTTTAATTCATGTATAAGTAGAAGCCTACATACATTTCAAACTTATTGTTACATTAAACCACCATGGCAGGTGTCCGATTTATATTTGTAAATCGAACAACAAGAATTTATAACGGTTTGCGACCAAATCGTTTGACAAAGGGCATTTGAGCAATAAACAGGAACGCAACAAGTAGAAAGTGCAACAATTTGTATACAATAAACAATGTTCAAAGCAGGAAAATTGTTGTCACATTTCAATAGTATGGCAAAAGAATATGAAGTAAAAAATATATTAAAAGGCTCTAGTCCTTGACTTTCACAATTTTTGGTGTCCCGAGAACCTTCTTTCTTCCACGCCACATTGACTTGATGATGAAACTTGTCGCTGAAATAAATGAAACAAAAAAATCAAATTGTTGTAAATTGGATGAAATTTTCATCATGAAAATAATTTAATAATAGCTTTGAAATTGTGCATACCTGGGAAAACACCAAAAAGCAAGTAGATACGCATCAGTGCGGGGAAGTAAAATGTCGCATTTAGTGAATTTGGCAACAAAAGGGAAAACTTTTGTGTCTCTTCAAAGAACGTTATTGCGCTAAAAAAAATTTTTTGAATAGAATGATCACTGTCAACCTGTCGATAGATATTGTTCCTTTAAGCAACTTACTTGAATATAATAACGCATTCACTCAAGATACCCATCGGATATAGTGGAATCCAGCAACTGTATCTCAGCCAAGTCATTAAGTACGGTTTCACGTTGTACATTTGCATCATGTAGAACGGGTAGCGAATGATATCCGCGAGAGCCCAGATGTAAAACAAGAAGAAAATGAAAGAATGGCTATGTAGGCGAACCTCTGGATTAATAGTTCCGAAAAGAATCACGTTCCGTCCCATGATCTGTCATACAAAAGAGATTTTAAAAATGTGGGACTGGCACTCGATAACTTTTTAACCCACCTGCATTATGGACATGGGAATGCTTGTCTTTGTAAAGCCAAATACAGCATGAGCGATCTCCAACATTTGTAGAATTTGGCAGTAGCACATTGTGAATCCGACAAGGTCAAAAGCTTTGTGAGTCGCTTCTACACAAATTCAAACACACATTCTATCATTGGTAAACAAATTCCAATTTCTCTAATAACTAGGCATACATACCTTGACCATCTTTCAAGTAGCGAATGGTCAGCACAGAAACAATGTAGAGATATCCCACAAATTGAAACAAGTTGTACAAAAAGAGATATACTTTCCGCAAACTTTCAACTTTGTAACCAAACTCCTCCGTTCTCAACGAGTCCATCATATTTGGATAATCCTTCATGATATTCGGCTCAAGTTCTGGTTCATCATCATCTGGGCTTTTCCACCGGTCGAAATCAACCTGGAATTGATCCATTCCATATTTATAAAATTGCAATTTCTGTCAACAATAGACTAACCTTTAACCACGCCGGTTTTCGATGCGTCGTCGTAACTTTTGACCACCATCCATTCTCCTTCTTTTGAAGGTGGATCGTAATATCACGATCAAGAACGCGGAATGTACTTTTCTGCATCGAACAGACAATATACGTAACAAACAGACGATTAGCTTAACTAAACGAGAATCTACCTTTGGACAAATATCGTGTGGCAAATCAAGTTCGAAATGGTATTCACATTCTCCCCGTGCACCTTCTCCAACAGCGTCGAACGACACTTTCGAATCTTCAATATTGATTTTAGGGTCCTTAAATGACATAATAAAGTAGTAAATATGTAACATTTATAGTTACCGTTATTTTTCCAATACCTTACAAACACTCACATACCTTCACATTTCGAATGTCCACCCTCAAGCTGATACTGGACTCGGTTTGCGCCCAGTAAACGAAGGGGCTTATCCCAGGCGAGTCAGGCGTTCCACCCACTGGATTCCGGATATGAACCCAATCCCCTGCAGTAGTTGACGCCGTCCGCATTGTTAACTTAACTTGAAATTAAGTTTTTTTACGCCAAATCTGACTCAAGGTGCCGACGACCAACTAATGGAGTTCATTCAAAAACAGTAATTAATAATACATTTTCGTACTTTCGTAATAAAGTCAAACAGGTAAAGTCAATCATGATTTATGAAACAGGGGCGCTGTTACAGGGCTCAAACTTAATGTAAACAAACAGAACGAGAAGTACACGTTAAACCGAATGGTGAAAAAACAAAACGTAATAATTGTGCATTAAATATTCACTTACTCACCTTGCGACCTTATCCACTCTAACTAGTCCAACACCAATGCATAAATTGACTTATTGAGGAAAGTTAACTAACGCTAATTTGATTGCTATCTTAATTTTTGCAGAAAATCTAGAAGTTTCACTGTATTATTGTTATTGCAGCAGTGAGATTTCTGCAGCTCTCGTTTGCCACAGCGCTCGGTTGTCGTTTCGCTACAAAGGTCGTTTCGCAAAGCTGAGGAAAGTGAGATTTTTGACGTTCTTGCATGAAAATGAATCAATTTTTGACATTTTTGTACTTTTTCAGAGCTTGATATTTCCCATAATTTCGACATTTGCTACCTTTCACCGTTTTAAACTTCGTTCGAAATTCCCCATTATTTATCATTATTACTTTATCAATTTCCAATTGACAGCGACGCAAAGTACTTCAAGTTTCAGATGGTTTATTGTGTTAGTTTATTACGTTAGTTTGTTTAGTATAGATCTTATTCCAAGAATTATACATTTATTTTTTTGTCTATGTACATAAAACTTGTCCTAATTACTGTTTGTTAATCAAGCAAATTGAGCCATTCATCAACTTCCATCCAACTTGCTCCATCGTTGCACTTTAATTATGTAATGTGTCTTCATTTCTGTTGGACAGTTTGCCAATTTATGTCTATTATTTGTTCTGTTTGATGCCCTATAATCATGCCATCATCATCATCACCACTACCATCTTTGATGGATGAGGATTAATCGATTAATCCCGCACATGTACATCTATCTATATGCACAAAAATAAAAGGTTCTTCATCTCATAAAGTAACAATGTCATTCATATTTAATCAGCTCGTTAATTTTCATTCATGACACATTTCCTTCCATTATGTGGGCAGATTTCTGATGGGATTTTTTGATGCGAAAAGCTATAAACCAGAACTACTACATATACTTTTCATCCGAGATGCCAATAAATGAGCAACTTTGTTTGTGACGAAGAAAAGTCCTTCAACTTGGAAAGAAGTTAAAGTTGATCAAGTGCTGTATACAAACTAATCCAATAACAATAACGTGTCAAACTTGAGCAAGCATGTCACCACGAAAAAAGGGAACTTTCACCACTGTCCATGTGTAGACTTCCATTTTCATTGTCTTGTTTTTTCTTCTAGTCAGAAGAAACCACATTCAAGAAACAATTAAGCAACGAATAAATAAAGATTGGGGGCAAATAAACGGTCCGCAGGGAGCTTGATAGCTGCACCAGGGCCATCGTTAGATTTTATCAGTCATTCTCATTACGTTCATACATGTACATACATACGTCGTTCGGCGATGTGATCCCATTTTCCTGGTATTTTCCATCCGCTGCTACTTTCTCTCTGGGGAACCTTTAGCATCCTGTTTATTTATCTTCCTCATACTTTGCCAACTTCAGAGCTCAGTTTTGCAAACAAACTCCCTGTTCATTTCGAACTGATATAGAGTTGAGTGAAGCGTGAATGAAACATTTGGCAGAAGAAGCGCAGTTAGTTAGTTTTTCCACTATTTGCTGAAATGCTGGTAATATCTGTACTTTGTGTGCTTTCATGTCACATCAAGTAAGTAAGAGAGAAAAATGATGAGTTGCTTAGCTGAATGGACAAAGGATCAGCTCGGAAGTAAGCTCATCATCGTCTCCTCATCATTTTTGTTATAGTTCGTCATTCCATGGCCACAGTTAAGTAAAACAAGTCCATCTATTCCCTCCTGTCACGTCAAAACAACTCCACTTTGCCCGTTTTTTGTTATCAGGTCCAGTCAGTCGCCTACCATCCTCTGAGTGGGGATGACACTATCTCGCCTCCATCCCGTGCAGTGCTGGATTACATAACCAAAATCGAATTAGATTTGCACACATACACTTGAAAGAGTAGCAAGTAAAAGTTTCTGCTCAGTCTCAAAAAAATCTACATCGTGAACATCTTTACTTTCTCATCTGTCAGCGGCTTGTGCTTCATAATGACCATTTTACGACTCATTCGGGGGAGGAGCGCATTATTATCATTTTTCGCCTTCTTCCCGTCTGAAACGGTTTTCTCATTAGTTTCCTCGGGCTGAAAGATACATTGCTTGTTTTTGCAGCGTATGTATGTGGACGGAAGAAAATTATTTATCTAGTAGGCAGTGGAGTGAATCAATCCTATTTTTGTCTAACGCAGTTCCAAATTCCAACTTTTTTGGGGGTGAAATAACAAGTAAATATTGTCAAAATGAAGCCGAGATTGATACGATTGATGTGGTTCATGATTTTTCTCTTGGGGAGTGGAACTGGTTTCGGTCGTGGTAATCTCAAGGCCAATAACGCTGGACGACAAGTAGTCGTGAGACAAGAGGAGACAAAAAGTGACAACTTTGTGAAGCTATTTCTTTGTTGTAATGACACGCAAAATGGTGACAAGTTGGATAAACATGAATCTAATAGCAGCCTCTTCACCCCCTGTGACAAATGGCTGAACGATAAGACGAGCAGAATTTGGAGCGTTCCTCAAAATTTGATGAGCACAAGTGTTGAGACACTTTTCTTGTAAGTCGTAAGTCTAACAAATTACATGGAAAAAATGCTTTCACCGTGATCAATTTCTCTCCCAGATTGGAGAAGAACGTTGACATTGATGAGTGCGAAGACGCCTTTACAACGAAACTTTTCACCCATGAAGACCAAGACGGTTTACGGAATTGGTTCTATCCCAATGGATATATGCGCGTTGGGAAGGAATTTTATGCACCAGATGAATTCTGCATTGAAGGGTAATTTATATGAATTGACATGAGTGAAACTTACCTACACTGGCAAATTCATGTACATACATAGTTGGGAAAGTTTTCTCATTTCATGTATGTATACAACGTTCACCCTACATAAATTTCAAGCTTACGGTCATGAATTTGTACCTCTGTTAGCTTTCTGGCATTAAAAATTCGATGACGCCATGAGATTTTATTGGGAAATCTGGCATTTTTTTCATACGAGACTTCTAAAAAATCACAATAAAAATTGGGTAATATGCCAATATGCATTTTCTAAGTATTTATGGAATCACATAACCAAGATATGTACCTAGTTTCAAGAAATTTGAGACGATATAAAAACCGTTTTCATATCTTTGATTACATTAGATTCATAACAAACTTGTATTATATGTAGTTCCACCGCTGACCACATCAAAATCAGAACTTGCCCCCCAAAATGTGGCCATTCTCGTCCTTGCATCCCCAAATGTTGTACACTCGACAAGGTGTACAGCCTTGGTATGAGTGATGGCCAACGCGGATGTCACCCTCCCTCCGGCAACCCCACCACTTACTTCAATCCTCCCCTGTACTCTGACGCTGTCACTAAAATCGCTCCCTCCGAGACCAAGATGCCACACTACTTCCTCTGGAGGAAGGCCAACTTTATGTTCAACTGCTTCGAAAACAAGACGACCCTCTTTCCCCTGTCCGACACCGTGGCAAATAATTTAAGCTCCATTTTCAATGCCACTTTCCACTCGATAAATTTCAAAATCCGGTATGACGGCGCGGTTCTCTATATCGACCTAATCGACAAGAAGTGTCGAGTGGAGAAAAATCCGAAAAAAGTTTTGTGCTTCGACGGCGTCCAAGATTACGGAGGGGATGTCGGATTTCAAAATCAAGAGGAAGAGTACATTGCCGTTTTGTGTACCGCGTGGAACGTGGAACATCAGAAGGTACGTTTAGTATTATTTATTTATAACACTTCAAACAAAGTCATCAATACATTCAGGGTCACGGGAACCAGATCGTCTATGGCGTCTTGCTCCTCTGCGCTTCAATATTTCCCTTGATGACGAGTGCCGTGTACATTTCGCTCTGGAGGAAGCAAAACGTTCACGGGTGGACGATCGCGGCAACGACGGGGTCACTCTTTCTCATGTACGTCTTCCAGGGGGTGGCCCTTGTGTTGAACGGGCTGAATGTGAGGGAGACGATTAAGACGATTTGGGGTTGTACTTTCACCGGTATTCATAAATAGATAGGTCATAATATAGTAAATGAAATAATGACAACTTAATTAATGTAATTGGGGGTGTACCACTCGTTAGCAATCGTTGGCCACTTTTTCTGGTTGGCAGCTTTCTCGTGGATGACTGTGATGTGTTGCGATTTATGGTTGACCTTTAGGTGACATACTCTACAAGGCGAAATATTCATACTTTTGTACATACACCCATTAATTACAACTCTGTAATTCACCACAGGTCACTCACGCCTGCGAATCGACGTTCCAAAGGGAGAAGTCGCTACATAAAGTACTCCTTGTTCGGCTGGGGTCTCCCAACCGCATTTGTGGGGACGGGCGTAGTGCTGGATTACTACTATTCGTGAGTAGAAAAAATAATAAGAATAATCTGGACGGGTGGTTAACAACATACTCGAATTTTCTATTAGAATGGATGACTGTACCCCCCACTTAGTCCCAGGCTATGGACAACTCAACTGCTGGATTGTCCCGAATTCACAAGGCGTCTACAACTATTACCCCGCGGCAGTGTTGCTCTGCTTAAATTGCGTCTTTTTTGGCGTGACGTGTTTCAAGCTATTGAAATACAGAGAGAACACGAGGATAGCGACAAAAAGGGAGACAGACCATTGGAAAGGGTAAAGAAAAACATAACATGACATGAAACCATGTGACATTAATTATGGCAATTAATTTAATTACAAAATATTATTTATAATTATTAATGTTCAGTTTCACCCGGCTGACAAAGCTAATAATTGTAATGGGAGTTAGTTGGGCGTTTGATATATGTTCCTGGAGCATTGACGGCCTTACTCTCAAATGGTACTGGATGATCTTTGACATTATCAACATACTGAGTGAGTGTACAATAATGGCTAATTAACTGGTATAATTTCGTGATGAATGGGATAATTAACTACGTGTCACACACAGGAGCTGTTGGTGTGTTTGTCGTGTACGTGTGTAAGCAAGATATCATCGTTCAACTAGAAGATGCCCATCCTCGTCTAAAAAGTAACAACCAATGCTTGATAATGGAGCAAAGCGAATTTTTATGTAGCACAAAATTACAATTTAATTAAAATGCTTACTGGAAAACGAACACGAGGCCTGAACTTATCTGTTTTATAAATATTTCCAGAAGTTTTGACACCTTTTAAGAGACGCATTTCGAACGATTTGTCGGAACGGACTGGTTCCACCGCGCTCATGGCGGTTTCTCCCACGAGTTTACATGCATCACCAAGTTTTAGAATGGAACAGAACAATAGGGCGAGTTGAATTAGAACACAAAATGATATTTGCATCGGACTGAGAATGATTTATCACGTGATAATGACGTATGTAAGTTTATTTATAGTAACATAAATAAAGCACTATGCGATCAAACCTATGCGTATATAACAAAGTACAAACTTGATTGTATTAACTTTTTCAAATAATGCAATGTCCTGCAAAACATCATTTGTTAAGATATTCCATCACCAAAAATTTATTCCTATAAGTGATCAGTCTTCTAGCTTGGTATCTTCATCACTGGATTCATAGTCTTCGTCCTCTTCGTCACTTGAAAACGGGTCATCGAACTCATCCTGCAGCACGATAGGCTCAGTACCCGTTTCAAGAGCAAGACGTTGCGCAACAGCAGCCGCAATCCGTCTCATGAAGCCAGCGTCCTGGTTAAGCTCTTCATCCATCTCTTCATACTGAATGAAAGCCTTGGTCCCCACCTTCCAGCGGGAATCCATCACATCGGGATCGTCAAGATAAATCTTCTCCAAGGCCCGATCCACGATTGAAATTACAATATCTTTCAAGTCTTCCTGATCTTGCTCACATTCTGTCCCCGCAAGGGAGAATAAGCCTTCGCCAATATCTGAGTCTCGCACAGTAGTTAACTTTCGAGTAACGTGACGAATTTTGCTCTTAGCGTTGATTCCGCCAATTTCATCCGAGTTCTCGATAACCCAGAGGGTAAAGTGGAGATTGACTTGGAAATCCGAAAGTACTTTTTGCTCCGTATCAAAGTAGCAAATAGACATGGCCAGACCGCTAGAGCCGAATCGGCCAGTGCGGCCAACACGATGAATGTATGTGTCACTGTCCTTTGGAATGTCAAAGTTGACGACGAGATCGACCCCCTCAATGTCAATTCCTCTTGATGCAACCTGACAATAGCAACATTTAGATATTTGTTTTTGTTAATCATTTTGTTTCTTACATCTGTAGCCACAAGCAGTTTAGTTTTCCCCTGTTGAGCCCCAATGAACGCCAACAACCGGTCCTCCTGACTTCGGCCTCCAGACAACAGGTCGACATCCCAGCCCAACTCTTTCAATAGGTCATAAATCTTCTCAGCCCTGCATAAACAAACACATATTACTTGTTAATATTAAGTTGTCAATTAAAAATTCACTCAGAATACTGACTCACCTCAACTGATAGTTGGAGAAAATGATAGCCTGCTTGTACGTCATTCCTCGAAATATTTCTTTCAAGCAGTTGAACTTGATATCGAAAGCTTCATCAATTTCTGCCATTTCACGTCCTCTGGTTGGTTCTGTACCCCATCGTTTACTGCTAACTCCCATCATCTTCTTTGCGTCGATCATGTACTGATCGACCGCACAGAGTGTGGGATCATCCAAGTTGAGCTGAATTTTGCAAGCATTTTTCATAAAAACTTGCAAAAATTGGCAAACATTTTCAGAGTAGGTCGCACTCGTTGCAATCATTTGCTTCGTCACTGGAATGTATTTGAAAATGACTTTGACGTCATCATAGAACGAGGTGTCCATCAATTTGTCCGCCTCATCTAAAGCTATAATTTTGACGTTGGAGAGGTCCATTCGCTCCTCGTTAATCATGTGAGCCAGCCGCCCTGGAGTTCCCACCGCAATGTGACAGTTGGTCGAACGACGCATGGACTGAGCGACGGAGGTTCCACCGATAAATTCCTTTACTTTGAGATCTGCAAATTATTAATCAAACTTAATAACTTATGACTATACATTTCAAAGATAAAAGTAATAATGAACATATACAATAAATTATAAAAACAATTTTCTCAGTTGTGACATGATTTATTTCAAGGACGTAGGAAACACTTACTAGGCATGAAGGCACCGATAGATTTCATCACATATGAGATTTGTACAGCGATTTCGCGACATGGCGTCACCACAATGGCCTGTATTAATTTCTGCGACAGATCAATCTGCTGCAAAATGCAGACTGTAAAGACGCAAGTTTTCCCAGTGCCACTTTTTGCTTGCAGGAGTAAATCTAATACACAGAAAATCAAATCGAAATCATATTTTTACCACTTATCGCAAAATGATATATTATGATAAATAAATATTCCTTTATTCAACTCACCATAATTCATTCCCCCCAGTGGAATAGCTTTCAACTGGATCGGCGTCGGTTTATCGTACCGGCAAAGCTTCAACCCTTTTATGATATTATCCGAGAGCTGCATGTCGACAAAGTTCATGTCTTCACAGCTGACCTCGACATCCGCTGAGCGGATCTTCTCATCACGGTCGTGTCCCATCAAGGCAACTTTTGGGATTTGTTCCTCCTCCTCCACATCCCCTTCAGTATCATCGTTACAGAATTTCTCAGCCATGTCGACGTCAACGGTTGCAGGTGCGAAAGACATCTCCTTCTGGTCGCCATCCCCACCTCCCCCTTCATGCAGTAAGGGACCCTCCATCCTTCGTCACGCACGACACACGAGAAAAAGACTAGTTTAGTTCAGTTCTGCCTGGAATTAAATAATATTTATGTAAATATTAGTGAAAAATATAAATACAATTTTTTATTCAAATCATAGCTCACTAACAAATTATGTCACCCGTGTTTGCTCGTCTCACCCACCACTCACCCAAAATCAACGAGTTGAAGTTGGCTGTTCACTAACACGTAATTATTTATCCCGTCACTCGCAAGTAATTAAATTAATTACAAATTAACGAAACTTAGTTTTTGACACGTGCTTTGACACTGAGCTCTGTTTTACTGCTTGCTGTGGCGGTTCCTCCCTTTGAAGATTTTGGCAGCGGGAGAGAGATGCGAAATTCACATGCTCAACGGTTGGTGAATCGTGGTAATTGTGGTTGTTGGTTGGTGATGCAAGAGCAAAAGACTGCATATTTTGTTAATTTTTTCTCCTCTCGACAAGATAACCTAGTAGATAACCACTTTTCGTGCTTTATCGACTAATTCACTCCTGGGAAAAGGTTATTGTTGTTTGTGGGGTTTTTTGTAAATATTTTGAGAAGAAGCAGAAAAACCGGGTCAGGTGAATTTTAAAATTGTGAATTGGGCGAAATTTCGTACAAAATGTAAGTTAATTAAATCAAATCGGTATAAAATGCATTTTTAATTATTTTGTATAAATTAATCGCATTTCGTTTATTCAAGATGATCACTCCATTGTTTTAATTATTTGAAAAAATATATACAATGGCAAACAATTTCACCTTCTTGAACGAGTCTTCTATTCGCGACGATGATGACAACGACGAGAACGATTCATCATTTGACAGATCGACAAACAACCTGTTGGAAGATGATTACTACACGTTTCTTAATCTGCCTAGAAATGTAATAATTTTTCCATGAACATTTCCTCCAGAGTTATACAAATTTATAATTTACGTTTGTCTAGGCGAAACCTGAAGACATTCAAATGCAGTATAGGCGACTTTCCAAGATTTACCACCCCGATAAACATTTAGATCCAGAATTTAAAATAAATGCTGAAAGACTTTTCAATAAGCTGAGACATGTTCATGAAGGTTAGAGTTAATTATCCAGTTAAGTCATTACTTAATTATAATGCAAATTTAAAATCCAGTTTTAATGGATCCTGAGAAACGTGCCATTTATGACACACTCGGTGCTGAAGCGTTACAAGAAGCTCAACAGCATAATTCGCAATGTATGGACCTAGTGACGAGATATCGAACTCCGACGGAAATAAGGGAGGACTTTGAAAGGCTACAGAGGTATAAAAATGAGACTCTCTACCATTTCTTTATAATTATTATTAACAACACGCAATAATTGGATGTCATTGGCTAATGTTTATTTCGCAGAGAACGAGAAGAACAAAGAATGGAACGGCAAGCCAATCCGAAAGGGAGCATTACGGTGAATATTAACGCCTCAGAAATTTTCACTATATATGACCACCTCGAAGATGAAGAAGATTACTACTACGATAGTAAGACCCGAACCGCTTGGGAATTTAGAACTACTATAAACTTTGCATTTAATATTTTTTATGCACAGCTGGCCCATACATCGAACTTACCGGATTTCACTTTGCTCAATCAATCGAGGCCCCCATAACACTTCGAGATACAATCATTATGTCGGGGTCAGTCTCGGCAGAAAATGGCAGAGGGAGAGGGAACATTGCGGCTGGTGTTAGAAGAACTTTCGGGTAATTGATCATTCAACTAGATTTTCCATAAACATAAAGTGTTTACATAACTAAATAGTTATTAATAAATAACGGATGTCAATTATGTATAGAAATCGAACCTCGGCAGAATTTGAGGTTGGAGGAAACACTAACGGAATGGATTTCGGTTTCAAGGGATTTTCATTGATTGGAAGCAAATACCACACAAATTGTTCGATCGCGTGTCAGTCTACGTCGGTATGCAAAGTTTTCCAAAGTTTAGCTTCGAGTTCAATCATATCACAATAAGTTGTTGTATAATTTATTTAGGAGGGATTAAAACCAGCGATGGTGGCATGTGCGTACCTATAATTATATTTTTGAACTTTGTAATGTTGATGAAACATACAAATAATAAATTCATGCATATTCCTGGTAGCGTTTGGTCGTCATTTTGATGACAAATCTAATGGACAAATCGTTTGGAGAGCTGGTGGAATGGGGGGATTACAGACTCAATATATCTGGTAAGCGAAGTCATTACATTTTCATACTTGAATTTATAATTAAAATATTTTTTCAATTCAACAGGGATGATTCCATCACTCGATTCGTTGCATCTGTCCATTTAGGGGTTCCACACAGTTACGTTTCTTGTCATGTCAGTCGGAAATTGGATGAGAAAAAAGTTCGTGTACGAGCACTGATAAGGTAAAATTATACAATTTTGCAAGGGAAATTTCACAATTAATTGTTATCATTATTAATACTTGTAGAGGGGGAACGTTTGGTTTCTACACAGAGTGTGGGATTGAAAAGAAGGTTTCTCAGCTAACCACTCTTTCTGCAGCCATGGTCGTTGGTGTTCCGGTTGGTGTAAATCTTCGAATTAAGTAAGATTCATTGCAGAAAATTTGAGTAATGCCGACTAATTATGTTCTAATCGTCTGAACGATATTTTTCAAGGATTCTGCGATCTAATCAAACCTACAATTTTCCTATTCATCTTTGTGACCAAATCTTACCGGCGCCTATTGTGTACGGCACAATTACACCCTTAATACTATGGGTTGTTGTAAATAAGCTATTTGTTGAACCGTATGAGCGAGAACGAAAATCGAGAGAGAAAGCAAAGCTTAAAGCACAAAATAGGACAAGGTATCAATATATCGTCTTATATATGTAATTTCAATATATTCAGTTTCAATATGTATGAAATTAGAATGATGGAAAAGAAAACCGAGGCGGATTCAGCAATTCAGCTAATGAAACTTGCCTTTGCTCGAATTGTGGCGGACGAAGAGGCGAGGCGTGGTTTAATAATAACTTCGGCAAAGTATGGACGACTGATATCTACCCTGTCTACAGCGGATATTGATTCTTCGGGAGCTGGTGCCAATGATGAAATTATCGACGTAACTATTCCTTTACAGTGCCTGGTTAAAGATAGCAAGCTGATCCTTCATGATAATTCCAAAGTACGCACATCACTATCTAGTAGATACCGGGTTTAATAATAACTTCTTTTGCATTTAATTATTTTAGAGTAATTTGCCCGGATTCTATGATCCCGTCCCTTGGGAAGAAAAGCGATTAATGATACAATACCTATTTCGTAACAAGGCGCATGAAGTCATTGTGAACGATGAGGAATCAATTAGCATCCCGAAGGAATGTGAGTTGAAATAGCTGGTAAATTTTGCCAAATGGCAAGTGATTTCATAATTTCCATTTATTTTTCAGCTCATCAAATCAACCTTGTTGCAACATAGTCCTTAGTACCAACCAAAAAATTATTAACAAATTTCTGCATAATCAAGTCCGATACATAATATATACATCAGTCAGTCATCCATTTATATTTAAATAGTAGGGAAGGAAGGACAATTTGTTTAGTCAACTATCAATACTTAACTCTCGTCCTTATATTGTGTTGTATGCTTTCTCCCACAAAAACTTGATCGACCTATCATTTTTAATTGCATGTAGTAAAAAAAACTATATCTTGTTATTTTTTAAGAAAAGTATCAATAAATTCCCGTGTTCATGAAGCTAGGAAAATATATGTAAATACAATGTTGTACATGTAAAGCTTTTACGCGTTTGAAATATTTTTGGCTCAGTTAATTATTCTATGAAGGCTTGGAAAGTCTTTGTAAACTCGTAATCCGATTGACTAGTGCTGCTGCAAGATGGTGAAATTCCACCCCCGGGACAGCCTCCATTATCTCGTCCAACGGACCTGTGCAGTTATCAAACGTTAGAATATGTGATAGCACACGAAATTACTTGTAGAAGATCTTAGTTACCAGAATGAGAGGAAACCGATATGGTTATTGTTGGCCCACTCGACCAATCTACGCCCATGCTTAGTTTCGAATACTTTTGTATTAAAGTTCTTTCCAATCATGGGAGTCACCTGGGGGAAGAATGAATGTGGAGAAAGTTAAGATAAATTAAATTCCGATAAACCCATGTACTTGTAAATTACCCCCAGCATCCTACGAATCTCTCCATCCGACTTATCCGGCCATACAATTTTCATCTGTTTGATCACGGATTTAGCAGCTTTGTGAAATCACAAATAAAAATTAACAAATGGAAATGAAATCTCTGATTATTATACTAAATAGTATTGACCTACCTCCAATGACTTGGTCGCCATAATCTGGGCTAGGTCCCCCAAATTCCATTGTCATCTTAATCATAATTAAATTAATTATTTCGTCAACTTAATCACTTAATATTTAATACTGTAGACTTTAGTTACCGGATTCACAATATCGACATGAACCCCTTGCTCTTTCGCACTTTCAATCATTCTGAGTCCTAATTGTGGATTCAGTCCGAAATCTTCCGCTTGTACCATTAATGTGTAACTGGAACCACAAAATTATTTTAGAACGTCACTCTTATGCAAGTGCTTTCACAATTTGTACTTTTATGACTCTTTTACCTCACACTTGTCGTTGGCCTTTCCTTTTGTACTTTCGCTAACGCTTTGTTGACCATTTCCATATTGATTGGTGCTTCTACATCAATATCCAAATGGGTTGTCTTAACCGTGTCCAAAATCTTTAAATACGCTTCCGCCAATGAATCCACGGATTTACAAGAATGTTCAAGATAAGGTCCGACTGACAAGTTACAAATATTTTTCGTCTTCATAATTTTCTGCTCTACTTGAAACCTGTATACCTGCACCACCCAACGCTACAATCATCTGACCCCCCTTCTCCTGCACGGCTCGGATACCGTCAATGATTTCAGAATCGTTCAAATCCCTTTCTGCACCCCATTTCGGGTCACAGCCGCCACTCGAGCCTAGGACAAACGCCAAGGTGAAATCCTTTTGGCCAGTTTTCTCATAAATTTGAGACAGGTTCATTCCTCCTTTGAGCATCACGTCAAAATATGGGGCAAATCTGGGAGAGGGTCCTGTTATCAAATGAAATTTTATAAAATCAAATATTATGGTCTTTTTGACGACTATGTATTTACATATAACTCACCGTGCGGAGGTGGTGGACCGGTTGGCTTTGGGGTCGTTGTGATCCCATTTTCACCACTTTCTCCATCACTTTCACCACCACAATTCGCGTTCGCTGGCCAATCGCAGATACTTTTCTCCTTGTTGAACTGAAGTCCGGCCGGACATGAGACGACTTTTTCCTTTTCGTGGAGGCAGACAATGTACGTGTTACAATCTTTTGGGTTGTTTGTGATGCTCCCTTCTTTACAGGCAGATGCTAAATGCAGAATTGTCTCGTTTTATTAATTATTGACCTAGTCGTAAATAAATTTCAAACGTTTTTACCTGCATGCGACACAAATAATGAAACGACTAGTACTGGTATCGATGTCTTCATTTTCTAGTACGTTTTTTTAAATTGCAAAAACTAGACGCACGCCGTAACTCTGATCCTGGTACATACGTCGTCTGCTGGTGTGGTAACTTCATGGACCTCTTTTTATACTCATCGGGCATCGTCAATTTAATCCACACTGATGATTCAAACCTAAGCATAATTTAATATGGAAACGATATACTATTAAGTACATATCTGAAGCTTTTCAAGAATAAGCCAGCACTGAGGAGGGGGTTTGAGATGAAAAAAATCTCACATTCCTCACGAACAATAAGTATGGATTCTAGGTACTAATTTATTATTGCAGGTCATATACGTACGTATACATACATGCATCCGACATAACAATCCGTATTTCGAAGTATAACTGGATTTCAAAGCCGATGATATGATATGAGGCCATACAATGAGAAAAATGCGAAACAAAACGGCTTAAGAGCACAGCATGGATGCAGACATAGTCAATTTATTATTAACAGGATGGGATTTGGATTTATATGCTAATCTCAATCTCTTCTCTGGATGATGCATTCCACTCCGCATTGTTGGTTTTGTGAACTCTTGTGACATTGTTGTGTCTGAGGAAGAATTAATTCCTTTTCTTCCTTTGCAATTGTAATTATGAGGGAGGAGCAGTCACAGGTGATAACCTTGATTGCAGGTATTTTCGATGTATGAAGAATATAGTTTACGAAATGAAGCTGTTATGTCAGGGTGTGGTGTCATACAAGCGTAAATACATATACAGATACATAAATGTGGTGTGAAGCTGACTGAGCATGGATTAATTGACTGCGATTAAATCTGTCTACGGTTCATCTATTTCAATCAAAGTGTGCGTATTTTATGTACTTGTACCGTAACGAATAACCGTAAAAATAGGGTAGAATTTATTAGAATTGGATGATCAGGTTAGAAAAACAACTTGGTAGAAAATCATAATAAGTACAAGGTGAAATTATTCCGTAGATGGAACAAACGTAGAATTTAAGTAGTATTCGATTTTATTGTTGTACATATAGTACATATGTATGTACATATACTATTTTATTATTTTGCGTTAATCAAGGTTTTTCATGTTCTTTTCTTGTGAAAAAGGACGGTATCTGCTTTGTTGGTAATCGTTATGGGTGGATTTTTATCCTTGCACATGCACTTTTATTCCCCAGAGAAATATTATTAGGGCCTTTTGACAAAATATAACAGATTTTAAATGTTCATCAAATTTAGTTATATTTTACTATGACCTTATCTGATCTCCGGAATATAGGTCGACATAGTTTTCCGGTTTTTCACTGTGCCAAATTCATACAACTCTTGATTTCATATTTATTTATGTTGCAAATATTTTCAAATGGCGTCGCATAAGATAGTTTTTACAAATTTCTAAAGCAGAAAAGGTTTCAGCAACATATATCCTTGGGATCATTTAAAATAGTTTTTGTCTCAACTTTATCTTTTCCATATTCCAAGGTCAACTTTTCAATATTGGATCATGGTATGTGTATCGTGTCATTCATTTGTAGGACTCCATGTTTTACAATGCTAAAACCCCAAAATGGGTCTACCTCGTCTCATCTCATTGACAGTAAATAGGTACGTTAAACCCATAGCTAAACATTATATGAAAGGTTTGAAACCTTTAGAATTCCTCAGAAATAGAAATGAGACCGAAATTTTGCTACCTGAAAGAAGTTGGAAATGCAATTGAATAGGTTCGCATTGCTTATATGGTTGGAATGCACTGGAAAATGAGCATAAAATCATGATTTTCCTTCCTTCACCACGCTCAGTTTCAATTTGCAGGTTAACAACTTAAATATTTTACAAACTATTCATTATGGGCTTCGCAAATCCAGAGTCTTCCACTGGCTTGAAGATTGCAAATGTAAGACATGAAATTTTGCATATTATCAATTTTGAATAAATTCCATTTACCATCCATCCATTTACCAATATTTCGCTCCATATTTCGTCTTCATCCTGCAATAGCTAATCGTTTAAAATCTGTTTAAAATCCTTAAATAGTTACACCCATCAAAATATTCGACAATTGTCAGAGGTAAGCTGTAATTATTATTTAATTATGGGTAATGCTTAATTTAATCAGTTTTATAACTCAATCAAGTTCACTCACAGTAATATCACTTACCCATTTAATTTTTAGTTAACGTCGAGGAAGGGTTTCTGCGAAATATCGCGTACGCTTATTGGTCCACTAAGCGTGATATAAAACATGCCCTCTTGGATGGCAATGCAAAAGGTATGCCAATAACGTAAAAAGTAATTTTTGTGCTGTAAAATTGTTAAAACAATCTGCAAAAAATTTTAGGAGTTTTCACCCTTCTTCAACAAGAGACAAAGATCGGGGCAACCCTGAAAGCGCTGAAGGACCTGTATGCAGATGTTGAAGGAGAAGTTGACCAAACGCTCTTAAACCAAGCTGAGAACTTGGAGGCTGAAGAAAAACATCGATCTGGATACATAGAATAAATGTGTCTTGTTATAACCTCTGTAATGCAGTAAGTATTTACAGGCCCGTAGCGACGTTTCGTCCGGCCTGGAGAGTTTGGCCGTGGTACGGCCTAATTTTCCCCCGAAAAACTTTGAAACCCCGATTTTATCCTGTACATTCTATTGTGGAACCCGGCGGTACGGCCCCTCGGGGCGTACGGCCTGGAGAGTGTCTCTCCACGTTTCTCCACCGTCGCTACGGGCCTGAGTATTTACTATGAATAAAACGAATTGAATAGTAATCTATAATTTCTACAAGTTTTCTCGATTTCATGAAATCATTGTGCTTTTTATGGCGGTTGCATGAAAGAGAAAGTTACATAAGAATGTGAGCAAGTTTACTAACAATAAAATCCTGACTACTTTTCACCACAAAAATGCATTATTTAAGATGTTTCATGTGCAACCTCCTCTTAAAACAAAAGGACAAATCCCACAATTCCATATCTTCCTCATTAGTCGTAAAAATATTAAAAACTGTATGGAAATTTCCAGACTTTACCCTTCTAAATGACGGTGCGAATACAAAACCTGTAACCTCGTGTAAAAAGTGTGTTGCAAAGTTGAAGAGAATTTCTAAAACATATTTTCAACTCCAAACCTTGCAAAAATTGCTGATTGACTTACAATCTGAAATTGAAACCAGTGTTGGCAAATGTGCCGATGATACTGCGAGTAGTGAAAGTAGCTTGGTCAAAGTGTTTAAAAAAGTGGACGATAAAGTTGACGACAAAGATTTTTCTAGGCATGATGACGAGTATTTGAGAAATGGGAAGGAGTTGAGATCTACAATTTTAAGGGGTACGAATAATTTAGCTTAATTGCTTGATGTTCAATAGCAGATTATCAATTATCAACTTTCTCTCATAACTAGGACTGTCCGTGTTAAAGGAACAATCGGAACATAAATGTTCATTTTGTACTTCTTCGTCAACTGTCGAAACACAAACTGTGAGGGACGAAAACAATGAAGAATCTGAAACACTGAAAAATGAGCTGGGTTGTATTATTTCTGGGAAATTGATAAGTGAAGAAAATAATATAATAACAGGAATTAATTGCGTAGTTGAAGAGAGAAGTCAATTAAAATCGTAAGACTTATTTAAATGTATGCAAAAATGAGTGATTATCAAAACTTAATCTTAAATAAAACTTTGATTTAAAAGAAATCCTGCTAATCGCAACGAGTCGTCATTCTCTCAGGATGATGATGATCATGCATACGAAGATCCTTCGTCTCCCAACTTTATCCGAGAAAGATTACCGTGTGAAAGGTGCAATTCCACATTTAAGGATGAAATTGGAAAGTGGGCGCATTGGAGAAAGCGACACGAAGGTTTGTGTCATTTTAAACCCAGACATTCGTTCGTTGTATCTCACAGAATTTAATATTCTATCCAGGCGATAAATATTGTTATCACTGTCAAAACTGTGCAAAACGATTTGCAACCCGAAAACAGTATAGGTAAAGAGAAAGTAACTATTTAAACTTTAAATAAGCATATCTTAACAATGCATTCCGATTTAAGGATTCACGTAATGTGTCACACCCAAGAAACTCCGTTTATTTGCGAACATTGCGGAAAAGGTACATGCCATAAATAAAATTATCTTGAAATACGCGTAAAAATTGTATTTTGACCTAAAATCTTGACTGTTACAGGTTTCCGATTGGAGAAACTGCTCCTATTCCACGTAAAGAATAAGCACACTTCCGAACCCCGAGATTTTAAGTGCACTGCCCCCTCTTGCACCTGGGGGTTTACGACGCTAGCAAAGTTAAAAGCTCATCAGACCACACATTCCTCGACCAAAGTCCCGTGCACCATCTGCAACAAATCGTTCAGCTCGACCACCGCTTTAAACGTGCATCTCGTTCAACATTCTGATTCAAATCCGTGGAAATGCTCCATTTGTGAGAGAGCTTTCTCTTGTCATTCCGCCCTTAAAAATCATGTCGCCCTGCACAACAAGTCCTTCAAGTTCCAGTGTGACCTATGCCCGTTTGGGGGTCAGAGTAAAAGCGTGCTAGAACGACACATGGTGTCGCACAGGAGCGATAAACAGTTCCGGTGTGGCATTTGTAAAAACGAGTTTAAGGTTGGAGAACCGTTTATGCAAATTAATCAATCATTTAATTTTTCATGAAATTGAACCTTAATTCAATTCTTTTACCCACAGTACAAGAAAAGTTTATCTAAACATCTCAAAGTCCATGCTGGACTAAAATCGCACTGTTGTCCGACCTGTGGTAAATTGTTCATCGACAATTACAAGCTTCAGAGACATGCCAAAATTCATGAAGGAATCCGCCCTTTCATTTGTGACTTTGATGGTGGAGAATGTGACCGAAGTTTTTACGTAAGTTCGCGTCAAGGTTTTTTAGTTTTATAACATTAATAATGAGTCATTTCGGCCACTGACATTCTCCCTCAATCCTCATAATTATAGACAAATGATGCGCTGCAAGCCCACAAAAAATCCCACAATAATAACACGACCGGCAGTGCAAAAAATCATAGCGAGCCCAAATCATCTCGGAAAAGTAACAATAAGCCATCTTCAGCTTCAGCCATTATGAAGTCTCATGAGCAGGAGGCTCATGAAGCTCAAAGTCACGAAGCATCGATCATTATGTTGATTGGCAATGAAGAAGTTGTTGATGCGGAGGATGACTCATTAGCACTTCCATCCCAGATACCGATGACCATGCAGTTCATGCCGATGCAAAATAATCCCTACCATTCACAACCACCACTTTCACATCATGAAGAAATGCAACATGAGATTCACGTCTCGGGTGGAAATGACGTCGTAATGGGAGAAAATGACATGATAACCCAAAACATGATATCTGACTCCCACCCTTTACCAAGTAATGGCGCATTACAATTGGAACCATCGACCAATGTTTTTCCTGGTGGTATATTTCAATTCCATTATCTTGCTCCGTAAGAATAAGTGGAAATAAATTATAAGCGTCAAAAAAATGTTCAATTTAATTTTTAAAACATTTTGTGCACATAATTTAACGTCACGCATCCTCCACAATTCCAAGTATTCCATATCGTTTTAGTTTCATATAAATGTACATCTTCTATACATACATATGTACATTGAAATGCATTTATATTTAACTCTGAGCCAAAAAATGCATCTCGTACGCCAAGCCAAACCTACACAATGCCCTCGACAATATCGAAATGCGAAACCATCTCTTCCACAGTTTTATACACTTTTATACATATCTACAAATACACAACGCAGTATAACAAGATCATTTCTTGGTCCAGAAATATGTCGTCTATCTCCACAACCCGTTTCGTACAGTGTACGTTATCGCACTGCATGCATGGACATACATTTAGGAGGGGAGCTTGCGAGGTTGATAATAACAGATCTTGGTGCCCTTTGGATATGTGGTAGGGACCCATGAGTGTACTATAACCCTGAAGTGGTTTGACTCCATGGCCACATTTGCGCCCGCCACACCCACTCAAAAATGCCCAAAAAACGCTTTCACTCGAGTTTTCACTCACTCAAATCCACGTCAAAAATCCAATTTTACTCGGATTTTGAAATTTCTTTCACCATTATACTCCCAGATAGTTGCTTTCTTCAATCCAATATCAAACTCAATTTTATTGATGATTATTTCGCAAACATAATTTGTTTTGTTGATGACTACAACAATGCTCATTCAGAATTTTAAATTTTAAAAATACTAAAAATTTCGAAAAATTGAGTTTGATATTGGATTGAAGAAAGCAACTATCTGGGAGTATAATGGTGAAAGAAATTTCAAAATCCGAGTAAAATTGGATTTTTGACGTGGATTTGAGTGAGTGAAAACTCGAGTGAAAGCGTTTTTTGGGCATTTTTGAGTGGGTGTGGCGGGCGCAAATGTGGCCATGGAGTCAAACTACTTCAGGGTTTTAGTACACTCATGGGTCCCTACCACATATCCAAAGGGCACCAATATCTGTTATTATCAACCTCGCAAGCTCCCCTCCTTAGTAGCATCAAGTGACGAAATGGAAGATTTTAACCTACAGTACCACACCAAATGAAAATGCATCCTATTCAGTGTTCGGAATGACATGGTATATACAAAAATAACACTAGTTTTGAACCCGATGCTCAATTTATTTAAGCCAAAAGCCTGACTAAACTTTGGTAACTCTTTTTTCTCCCCACGAGTTTTTTCCTTCTTTAAACCGTGTTGAGAATCATTGTCATATTATTACATACAGATATGTACATGCACATGCATGCATACGTACGGATGGACTATATGTACATGCATAATCTAAAATGTACTATGCATGACTCTTCTTCTTGTTGTTCAACTTGCTGGCCCTTTAACATTTTACTACTTCTTAAAGTGAGACCTCCACAATTTTAAAGCCAGTTTAAGTTTCGGTAGTGCTGTGATTTTGTGCCAGGATCAAGTTTCATACTTACTTCAGCATATATACGTATATACATATCTATGCTATGTATTTAGTCAATTCCGACTCTACTCTAGGTTTAATAAATATTTGGCATTGTGTTGCACACGAGTAATAAGTCATCGTATATACAGAAGTATTCAGTCATGTGTAAGTAAGCATAGTGCTGCAAGTTGTGGCGATTTATTGTTATTATTACAGAGCAGCAGCGTACATATGTAATGGTCACGTTAACTATTAACGTTATAATAATATGGACATTTCACCCATGTCACAAAACTACGAATGTTATTTCAGTTAGTGTAAAAGTATAATTCTGCTGATGCTGGTTCACTGGTTTTGATGATAATATCGTCGTTGAATCATCGTCTGCGACAAGTCTTATCTCTAGCAATAAGTTCTATTTTTTACTCGTATTTATAAGAACAAATAGTGGATAAAAGTACAATAAAAGAATAATCGAATGGAATTAAGGCAGTGGGTTTATTTTAAGGAGGACTAAATGGGTGAGAGTTTTGCTTTATTTCACTTTCTAAATCCACACTAATTGCTTCAACTCAAGGGCAATGTCATTATTTTCGGAATACATTATTAATTCTTTTAACTTAATGGAGGAATGCAAACTCGAAATAGAATTTGGTTTACAATTACGGCCAATTTTTTAGAGGATTAAGCAATTTCTATTGCACAACTTTTTTTATGATCCCTATTTATTTATATTTACACGAGGAAAACAATAGGTCAAGTTTTAACTTTTATCAGATTTGTGTGTATGCATTTTCTAGATTGGGACAGAAAAAGGAGAAGAAATGCGACGGATGAGAGTGAGTGAAAGTGGAGAAAGTTACGGAAAAAGAGTGCGATTTACGCGAACAAAGTTTTAAGTGAATGGGAAGCTGGGAGAAATTCATGATCTGATGTTAATATTTAATTGATCTCAAAATTAATATTGGAAATTTTGAAATTATTAACTCCTCAGTGATAAGTATAAGTCGGTGATTAATGGATTCTAAAATGGGTAAGTCATAATAACATTTATTTTATTATCTTGAAATGTGTCAGAGTGACACATATTTTAGTGATCAGTCATCCTTATAAATTTTGAGGTTTTCTTTAAATTGTGTACACAGGATTTTTTAATCACTTTTGGACAGAAATAGTTGAAATTGGGGTATTATTATTGATAAAAAGGAGCGATGAGTCATAATTCCTTCCATGTACCCATTATACATGGATATTTAGTCGGATCTTCATCACCACCACTCAACCAAATAATATGAAATGAATAATGATTGACGTTTCCCCTGTATAATCCAAACAATGCGATAGGAAGAATGTAAATGATATCATGATTATCGTTCTTCTCGTGCTTAATAGGAAATGGAGTTGCGAATTTGTAGCCACGAGATTATGGAGAGATTTGCTGTGCAAATTGTGTGTGAACTTGATTAAAATCGAAATTAGGTCAAAACTCTGTAGAATCTGGAAAATCTGTTCCAGCAGAAATTTATCAATGTCAAGTATTGCATTAAAACCACATAGTATCAACAATTCTCACTTTTTTGTGGTGTGCCCACACCCCATAAAATAGATTAGTTTAGCAAACCATTTAATGCACAATTTCAAAGTGCAAATACATTAGCGAGTTATCAATACATCAATATGTACCTGAATCTCAATGTATTTGTAGATCTGCCTCACAACCGACCAATGGTTCCACCTAAACCTGATAAGGATAAGATAAGCTTGCCAACTTCTCCTCCCACTCCAAACACTGAATCTGGATGCGTATCTGATGCATTAAGCAAAAGTCCATTTTTTGACAGCACATCGCCAAATCCTGCCAGGTTTGTTATAACGATTTAAATTAATTAATTGATAGAAATTAGTTACTTTTTACAAGTTGATCTAATTAAACAAATCAATTAAAAAGTACTGTTTGTCAACAATTAAGTAGATTATTCGTGGTTGGCTATTTACCAACAAACATTTGATATGCGTTTTTACAAATTAATGACCCAATTAATATGTTATTACGAGTTTGTCTCAAAATATTTGAATTTACAAAATCAATATTAAACTCAAATAATTGTTAATAAACTGTGCTACATACTTACTTTTACTTTTTTGTATCTCCACCAGGAAAACTTCTATAAACGGTCAAAACACGTCAGAAAACGAGTCTCCGAGACGCCCTTCTGCCCCACCGAAGCCTAACTCAAATCACACTCCTCCTCCCACCACCCCCGCCACCAGCAAACCTGCCCTTCCTCCTAAGCCGTCCAACAATTCCTGCCCCCGGTTGTCATTTACGTCCTCACCTCCAACCAGTCTCACCCCACCGACTACTTCTTCTCCATCAAGTTGCAAAATCTCACCCCCTCTCCTTCCCAAGGGGAGGAACAGCATTTCTATCGCGAATGCCATTTTGGCCAACAAAAATTCTGCCGGAAATAAACCTGAACCTACAAATTTCGACGACGTGACGCCACGACGACATCCTATACGATCTCCCTCCGCACCCCTCAGTCCACGACCAAACACGGCAAATTTCCCCGCTGCTCCACGACCGTACAGCAGCATTTTCAGCTTTCCACATCCCCCAGAACAGCAAAATCTCAATCAATGGAATGCAAATTCATCTCCACTTTCTCTCAGCACACGAGCAAAAACGGTTAGTCTGGGGAGGAACGTGGCCCCACCGACATCACCGACGGGAAACAGCGTCACACAATTTTTCACCAATAAGGCCGCCACTCTGGCCAGAATGCTCCCATTGGATTTAAACTTTGGGTCTAAAAGTTCTCCTCCCAATAATAATATTAATAAGTCTACCACCAAATCAAGTATTAGTTCACACCTTAGTGGTAACATGACGCATAATAATAACGGTAATAATAATATGCCATCTAGTCAATTTGGACGGTTTCATAATAATGTTTCCTTCGCGTCCAATGGCCCCATCCCACCTCCACCACCGCCCCGATTAAGGCGTAAATTGTCCCCAGTTAGTTCACTTTCTCCCGTGGAAGATTCGCCAAATTCGCCAAACACGCCGTCAGTTTTCTCTCCACAAACTACTCCACCTCCGTCACTGATTGCACCCCTTGCAGAGGCAGAAGAACCTGTCGTTATCTACGCAGAAATCGATAAGGAGAAGAAATGGGCGGCAAGGCGATTAAAAAGCAATGGGGATTTATTCCCAAATAATAAAGATGTCACGACGATATCGGTGGAGAAAGTAGAAAGTGGACAATTAAAGGAGGAAGATGTCGAGGAGGAAGGGATCCAGGGATCTCTAGTGATCACCATAAATCGTGATATTGACCCGAAAGTGGTCAGCGTAAAGTCAGTGATTGTGAATTCACCAAGTGAATTGATTCCTGAGGTGCCACAAAAATCCAAAGAGGGAGAAGAAACGGTTGCGAGTCAGATACAATTTTTCGAACAATCTTCTAGTCAGGCTGGTAGTGGGAGTGGGGATAAAGAGCTTGTTAAAAGAGAAAGTGAGGTAGCGTGTGTTAAAACTTCATCTGTTGCTCCTCCCAAGAGACAGATAAGTGCAGAAGCTGCAGTGGTGGACAGTTGGTTGGGCAAATATCTCAAAGATCCCATCTTTGTGGAGAAATCGTCATCACAAAAAGTCAAACCATGTTCAGTTGGTCATGACAGTCTCAATTCAGAATCTACTTCCAGTTATCCCCCAAATTCAGATAATCTAATCCCACTCAACTCTTCGACCGAAACGACACGCATCAATTTAAATAAAAATGAGCATGATAACCTCCCAGAAGATGAAGATTCTGGCAACAAATCGTTTCTATTCAGCCGTTTATCCACGGTTGGCGGCTGCGGAGGAGGTGGTGAAGCAGTACGAAGTAATTCTCCTCTAAATAATAACAGAGAAAAAACTAATGACAATTCTCCAACCTTGTCATCCATGACCATGTCCAATCCTACAACAAAACCCATCAAGAAATCCCCACCAAAAGATCATGAAGACGTTACTACAACCGCAACAACAACAAAATCTGAAACTGCGTGCCCCACAACTAATGATCAAGATTCTCTCATACAATCAGTCGACAGCAAAATTCAGTCCGTTGTCCACCGGCTTTCCAACCTGTCGGGAAAAGTGAGTCCGAGCTCGAACCAGAGTGAAAGTCCGCCACCTCCAATCCCCAAAATAGCAGAGGAGAGAGAGTTTGAGTCACTCAATATTACGGAAAGTGGTGAAAGCTGTGAGCAAATTTGCAACAAATTATTGCTTTCTCCGCTAAGAAAGGAAACTTTTCACTCAGACATTGCAATTTCTTCGACAAGCAACGATAACGACGTCACCACCACCCCCACGACTAGCTCGGAATCAAGAGAGGGATCCTCCTCCATTGTCCGTCGACGCTCCTGGAATTGTTCTGGGGACTCTTCTTCTCCTTGTGAATCGTCCTCCTCCTCACTCACAAATCTGCGCGACAAGCACAACAGAAAGGTGTCCGGTCTCGGTTGGGTTGACGAAGGTGACTCCACCGGCGTTCTCGGTGACGTGGACACTTCTGACGCTCCTGTTCCCAACTCTTCCTCCACTGAAGAAATTGGTTCAAGTTTCTCTTTAAGAAGGAAAAAGTGGGGGATTTTCTCCTCCTTTGGAAAACCCTCCTCGTCTTCGACAAGTTCAAGTTCAAATAATGGCACCCCGACGAAAGGGGGTGGCAAAAATAAGGGAAAAGATAAAAGTCGAAGTCTCATGTCTGACATGAACGGTAAAATAGTGAAGAATATTTCAAGACAGATTTCCGGCCCGATTCTGATATCTCCGCCACAGCAAGATTCTCCTCAAGACAGTAAACTCCTCCCGAGGGAAAAATCCCAGTCTCACTCCGCCGTGCAATTTTCCCCGGACGTTGTCGATATTACATCACATCAGAATAATCGACACCGATATTCTGAAGGGTCCATTGGCGAGGAAAACACACTCCTTCCACGCCCTGAGTCTGAACCTGGAGATGACTCGAGTATCTGCTCCTTTTCCTCCGTAAGTACGACCGGGACTGGGTACACGATCACTATGTCGCCCGGATACGACTCCATCCTCGCGGAACTGTCCCAGTCGGAAAAGAAGGCGTTCTACGTGGCACGTGAAATTCTAACTTCGGAACAAACCTTTATCGATGTCCTTGACCTACTCACGGTCGACTTTCCCAATGCCATCCGTCGCTACGAGGACACTTTGAAGCATCCCGTGATCCCACCACAAGACTTGGTAATGCATTAACATATAGCAAATTATTTGGAATTCCAATGCTAACCTCTTAATCTTTCGAGTGAAAGTTGTCATACTTTCGAAAACTCTAAATCCTTTGACGTTTATTAATTATACATATGAATGAAATCTTATGTAAATTAGCAAATTCTGAGCAATTAAAAATCTAGCCAAGTTACTTTTACACACAAATAACGTATTTTACCTGTGTTCAATTCTTCTTTTTAGGACGTCATTCTCGGTGGTCTCCCCAACCTCAAAAGAGTAAACGAAGAGCTTCAGGTCGACCTACAGCAAAGGTAATAATTTCAATAATTTCTTTTATATTTTACAAGTTTACGTATATGTAAACTAATAAATGTGATCATGGTACAATTCGCAGCAAGTAATTAACTAATATAATTAATAATTAGCATAATTAATTAATTATTAACCATACCAAACAAAGAATTTCAAATTGGATCGAGCACCCCAAACTGGCCGACGTTATCGTCAAGAAAGGCCCCTTCCTCAAACTCTACGCCCACTATATTAAAAACTTTGAAAAAATTACCCTCAAATTGGACGAGTGTTGTTCAGCAAACGTTCAATTTGCCCGAGCCGTGCAAGAATTCGAGTTGAGTGATCGCTGTCACAAATTAGGATTAAAGCATTACATGCTCAAACCAGTTCAGCGCATGCCGCAGTATCGTCTCTTATTGGAAGACTATTTGAAGCAGTTGGAGCCGGAGGGATGTGATTATGAAGATACGGTCAAGGCACTCGCTATAGTGAAAGATGTCGCGGACCATGCCAATGAAGCGATCAAATTGCAAGTTAATGCGGATAAGTTGCTCCATTTGCAGAATAGGATGACAGGTGCGACTCTTATGAAGGCAGATCGACTCTTAATCAAAGAGGGAGAACTGGTCAAAGTTTGCAGGAAAGATTTACAACCACGGTTTTTCGCTTTGGTGAGTAAAATTATTTTTGGTCTGACATTTTTTCAAGAATAAAATTTAATTACATTTTTTCTGAAAAATAGATGAACGACTGTTTAATGTGTATGAGTTACAATGCGACGGCCGGGTCGACGAAGGACCTCAAGATGAGGAATGAGATGCCGTTGGCCGGGATGAAGGTGTGTCTTTCAGCGTCGGAGGATTATCAGAATGAGGTGCAGAAAATAAACCACATTTCTTAATTATCCTATTAAAAAACTATCCCATTAATAGTTCATGATTATCCTATTAATATTTCAGTTCAGTGTGATAAGCACAGCTCGGAGTTTTAACTTGGTTGCAAAGTAAGTATACTAAACTTACAGTTTTAAAATTGTGCTGAATTTTTCAACAATTTTCACTACGTTCACTAAATTTTTAGGACGGGTCGAGAGCGAGAAGAATGGATGAAGGCGTTAAACGACGCCATCCACGATAACATACGAAAAAGGTCGTGTCGAACGCCTGATCAGGAAGAGGGCTTTGCACTTGGGAAAATTGTGAGTTGCAATTAGAAACCGTTTAATGATTCAAAGTTGTAAATTCTACTAACAACTTTCAGGCCCCCGTTTGGATTCAGGATTCTCGTGTCACGATGTGTCAGATCTGTACGGCAGAGTTTACGGTAATTAGTCGGAGGAATTATTTTTAATTTCCGAGTGTGAATAATATTGATAAATTCCAAAACAGGTCACTTTTCGTCGTCATCATTGTCGCTCTTGTGGAAAGGTGGTGTGCCGACACTGTTCAGGAAACCAAGCTCCGTTACAATACCTTAAAAATGACGCGGAACGAGTTTGCGACGAATGCTACCAATATCTCTTGGAAGGTATGGACACAAATTAAAAACAAAAATAATTCCCTACAAATTGTCAATACTAAATAATTCAAAATATTAGAATTCGACAAGGATGCTGGATCGAATGAAGGTCTAGAAACGTCGCGAGAAACGATACGAACTCGGTTCAAAAAAGTTACTCCTAACGTGTCAAAACGGGCTCAGACAAAGAGAAATGTGAAATCTAGATTGGAGGTGTGTACAAACTTTACTCTTTTAACTGAAATTTTTGATATGATATCACATTTTGTACGGTCAAATTTCGTATTTAGGTCCCCGCAAATAATTCTGGTTCCCGAATCAGCAGTTATCTCCATTGGAGGGAAAGGAAAGCATGGAAACGTCGCTGGTTCGTGCTAATGGATCGTGTCCTTTATATCTACGCGGCGTCTGAAGACATCGTCGCAATTAAAGGGATCCCCGTCCTTGGATGGAACGTGGATGTAGAAAAGTCTGAGGTGAGTTCTACTTAATGAGAAAATCATCCTTAAAACTAAATACTAACTTAAAATCGTTATCCTTCAATTGGACCCCAGTTTATGGACGGAGGGGATAACGAAGCCGTCTTCAAACTGAGCCACCTCGGACAAAATACTCTTCTTTTTCAAGCAGATAACCCAACTTTGGCGGAAAGGTGGGCTTCAATTTAATTAGATTCCTATCAAGGTTGTATATATTATAAAAATCATTTATCACATTTTCAGATGGGTTAATCTAATGAAGGAGGCAACTGTGTTAACGTAACCTTTAACCTTTTGCACAACACCGGTTGAATCCCCTTTAACTTATTGAACACTATTTATTTTAGTGAGAGAACATGAATGTCAAAAGACTGAAAGCATGTGGTAGGGTGGAAGATTTTTCTCAATTTGGTGTCAAATGATATCAAAACAAATGTCAACATTATTACGATAAGTAAAAGTGTGCGAGTGATGAACATGAACTTAAAGTGTCCTTCGATTCAAGTACATTTTTTGCAATGCAATCAAAACTTTTAGACTTGTGAACGAATATATACATAAGTAAATTATGAAATAAAATCCAGTCACTATTATTCCCATTTTAGAATTGATGTACTCGATCTTTAATATGTTATTAAACTATTTATTTAATTAATTAAGATCATAACACAGCAGCAGCAGCACAGTGTTATTTTAAGCTTTTACAAAATATCTTAAGTAGATTTGAATTATTCAAATTGAAAATACATGTGGATCGCATAATAACTTCTAAAAATAAAGAATTGAAACATTTAAAAATATTCGTTTTGTTTGTGTCTTATCATTTATAACTTATCATCCGACTAGTAAACATGACATTTGTAGTAAATATGTTTCTCATGATATAAAGCATCTCTGAATATTTACATTGCATTGAACACAACCGAAGCGTTGTTTTGTTACTCGATTATAAATAATTGTGTAATTAGTTAAATAATAATAATCATATATTAAATACGAGATTTCCTCAAAATTGGCACGATTCGGTAGGTGGTGGTTTGTGGGGTTGAGAAATAAATAAAAATAAATTAGAGATAAATCGTATCGTCGTATTCCGTCGAGGATGGTGCAGATTTGCTACTGCTGCGATACTTGACCGTGGCGTTGACCCAGTCGTGCGAGTAGAGCAGCGGGGCGAAACATATCACTGTTTTCGACTCCACTTTTGACACCGGAAGTTGCACCGATTCAGTAGCTTCGTCACTAATTTCGTCAATTTCACCTATTACAAAAGTTTGTGATGTCAGATACATACCATGAATCATAGATTTGTGTATATGTATTTTTACTTACTCTGGTTTGGAAGATGTTCTATCGCTCCAAACTTTCCTGCTTTCAAGGCCCACTGAAAATCAGTTTAGATTTAGTCAATGGACGAATTAAAATTTTTTTAATAAAAAATTTAAAACATTTTAATAATTTTACTTGAAACCCGTTTGCGAAGAAGAATTTTGGGCCAGAACATATAAACGTTGCGACGTCCTTAGCATATGATACTGAAAAATCCTGCACGACGCGTAGCATTTTGTTCAGGGGTACATTTTTCTTGCGGAAATCGGACGATGTAAAATCTGCTTTTGTAAAGTCAAAAGTAAAGCAACGATTTTTTAAATTGGACTCGAGTCTCTAATCTACATAGGATATAAATTGCATCGACTTACTGTTGAAGCCGGTCCTTCTGTTGTAAATGTAGAGATATGTCTTTGTAGAATTTCCGTACGAACACTATCATAAGCAAAATTTGTAGATTTAATACTGATGATATTCTATACATAGTTTGTCAACTAACGATAAGATATTTTGACTATATGTACCTCCAGTAATCCTGACGGATTATTTTCCACCTTTGCCACCGCACATCCTACATTTCCTTCGTAGATGGGCTGATTTAAAATCGCAGGAAGTGGACATTTCTTATCCAACTTGACGCAACTTCTCTGCATTCGTAAAAATCAAATTGAAAGATTTTGAGTAACAGAATTGGTATATCCTTGAGTTCGAACAAATATTACCTTCATGTCACATTCAGTTTGCGTGTAACACGTGGCTTGCGTGAGGCGTGGGATGATCCCGGGATCGGTACAGCATTCGTATCCCTTTCGGACCGGGTCAAACCTAAAATTTGTCTTATCGGAGGATTCTGCAAAGAAACAAATTAATAAATGTCATATTTAAAAATAATATACAAATAATTCCCTTCTCACCTTTTTTAACATACGTCCAGACCCTTAAAACTCTCTCATCCTGAACAGTTAGACATTCTACCGTAGAAAAATTGGAGAACCACTCGTTCCTCAGAATAATTCTGGATGTGTGCGGAAAGGTCGAGGAGTCATTGTAATATGGGACTTGTCTCCTCTTAAAGGGGAGAAAATTTATAAAATTCAGCGTCACATTTTCCGTCGCTTCACACAGAACGCGTAGGGCGGGGTCGTTCTTCGGTATGGGAACATTGGTGATTGACCTCGTCAGATATTTACCATCCACGACGAGCCCTATAATTTCATGTACACAGTAAAATTTGAGATAAATGTTTCTCAAAAATAGCTTTTAGCCATAATTGACTTACTTCTCGGCTTGAAAATTTTGACAATTCCAGCCGTTTCTGAATTAGCAGAATCTACACAAAGATACGACCCGTAATGGTTTGCCTCCAGTTTAAACCCGATCCTGGGATCAAATTCTGTGACGATGTGTGGATCCACGATGTGGTAAACTTCTTTCTGTTTTTTTAAACCAAAGAAAACAAATCGTAAATATATATATATGTGACTCAGCTAATATTTACGACAACAACAAACCTACTAAATTTCGCACACAATGCAAAATTATTATTCATAAATACATACATTTAACGGTTGTAAAAGTTCTCGTAACGTGATGGCTCCGCTCTTATCGGGATCAGAAATCGGACATGGGATCACGATTTCTTCATCCGGCTCGACTTCGTGGCGCACTTCGTCGCTCGTTATAAAAGTTTTGTAGCCTGGAAAACATTGTTTTTCTTTAGAAATTTGGGTCAAATTAGGCTCGTCAGTAAAACAAAAAGTGCGGCATACCTTTGACAAAGATGTGGAGAAAGACGCCAATTTCTCCTCCGGAAGGAGGTTCAATTACTGAACAGAAATATTTCCCGGTAATTTGCTCATTAATGCTTAGCATTTCTACGGACGTGGTAAACCAGTAGGTCGAGTTATCGTCAAATGACTTAATTTCCCGTCGGTTATGATGTCTCATTTCAGAGACGAGACCCTGCAAAACAATGTCCATCGTAACGCTGACTAGTAAACGAGAAGTTGTTTATGTGTGTGTGTACCCCTTCTCCTCTGTACTCCAATTTTACAGGGACATTGGAATGACACTCTAGTAAAATAGATTTTTGCTGATGCTGCGGTTGGCGAAATTGTGCGTCAGACGATCCATTGTTCCACTCCCAGAGGTACCGGTCCAGGACAAAGTCAGAGTTTGGGACATCGTACAAAAGAACGGCAGAGTTATTTAAGGAGGTCAAGTTTCTTAAGTAGACAGCTATGAAGGGACCTAAAAATTAAGCATTTAAGATTTTACATATGTATACACCCAACAACTTTTCATAATGGAGAATTAAACCCCATTAAAAAACCCAAGCCCATAAAATGGACAAAACTTTCACTTTAAAGTACCAAACTTTTTACACAGATTTTTCCTCGAGAGAAAGTTGCACACACCCAAGTCCATTATTTTCCCATTCAATCTAATCTCTCCATTCTTTCCGCTAAGTAATGAAAGTTTCCTTGCATTGCATCACTTTTCCATGTAAATCCATCATTAATCTACTTTCTTCCCCTCCCTCCCTTAGGATCAAGTAGCCAACATGCCACAAATCTTTGCAGCCCAAAAATGTGCCACTTTTTCATCATTCCTCCCATGTTGTAATGGTAAATCAATACTTTGTTTACTTGGTTTCACCCTCATTAATCATGCCCAGTGCTATCTTGCATACCTTTGATAACGCCGGACGGTGGGCTTGACTCCATCGTCAGCCAGAGGTAGATCAGAGGTACGATGAAAAACAGGGAAATCACAATGCATAACGCGACCGATATTTTTTTGTACATTTTTTAAAAAGAATCACGAGATGGGAGATCACTTAAATAGGAATCTGAATATTGTAAATATGTATAAAGTTTTTCAGAATTTGTACATTCTTGAATATTTTGCATGCACGATTGGACACAATAATTGAATTACATTCTGCGCACCAGCAGATTTTAAACTGCATGCCATTGATCCCTTTTACACACCGGATGAGTCGTAGGTGACCACAATATTTGTTTTTACAATGCGTCACATCGCATCATTAAACATATCGCGTTCAACAATAACAATGACACTTGAGTACTTTTTCCACTATGCACCGCACTGGTAAAAAAAAACACGCACTTATTTATTTCTCAAAATTGCCCGTAACAATACAACGCTTAAAATCATTCACTTTTCCATACCGCATGAAAACCCACTCCTCCCAAACAAACACTTTTCCATGTTCATGAAACCATTTCACTTATTCTTCTATTGACCAAACCTGCACCAGAATTAAAGTAATTCACTCACTCGAAGACGTCCAACTAATAAAATGACAATGATGTTAATACGATGTACAAATTGCATTCAGCACGCCATTAAAGATGGGCAGGAGAAGAAGCGAGGTCCACAAAAGTCGTGTAAGGAGAATCACGTCTCTCTCTCACTTACTCACTCAGACATTCCACTCTTTTCAGTTTTGGCATTATTATTACCAACCACAAATGCCAAGAGTCAAAAAGAAGAAGAAGACTACTGGTCGTCGTCGTTTTGTTAACAAAATAACTTTGGACATGTACAAAATCTTGCACTTCTGCTGAGCTCATGCTGCCGTTGACTGAAGAAAGACAGGTCTCAACTTCAAGCTTTTAAACTTTCGTCTCACATCTCCTCAAGTTGTGCGTATGTGCCTACTTAAGTTAAGTTGTAAGTGTTGGTCTTGTAGGGAAACCAGGTTTGGTACATGGAGATGTTGTTGCTTGCTTTCGCATCTTTGAGCCATGTACGTATTTACGCCACGATATGAAGTTTCCTCCATCCACCAATCTCTCTCCGTACATTTGGGGATTGCTTCTTGCAACTTTTCATCTCTTGGTGGGGCTTTGATTGCAAAGTGAAACCCATTTTTCTCTCTGGATATCTCGGATTAGGTTACTGATGACGATTCGAGAGAAGACAGAACAGAAGGTATTTCATGTGAGGAATGATAAATAACGTGAAAATGTGCTGGTTAGTGGTCTCTGGCTTCCGGACGTAACATGCCATTTTTACGTACTTTAACTATTTATTTATTCTCATTCTGGGGGAAGGCGTTTTTTAAAAAACGTGTGTCCGCATAATCTAATTACCAAACATGGCACCAGCATATTTTCTACGGTCATCGCATACATATCCTTTTACTAAATATGACCGGATGATCATCAAAATTTATGAGAATCTGTTTTCCAAAAATTCATAATAATAATTAATATGTTTTTTTGACATGGTTCCATTATCCATTATCTAAGCAGGTCTGGTGGTTGGTTGGTGCAACAAAACAGGAGCAAGTTTCATGCTTAACAGAATAAGTCATCAAACCGATTGAAACATTTACAACTTTTTTTTCTAGCTCACGCTAACATAACATCCAATCCAGCAACGTACAAAATAAGTAACTAACTGCTCGTGGTCATTGGTATTTAGGGTAAATTGTTATTTAATAATCTGTCCGAATTAGCCACACAGCAGTTGGCATTTCTTCCAAGGCTTACGTACATACAAAAGTCGTCTTCCTCTCATTTGAATGACAATAAATAAACAGAACGTTACGCACAAAACGCTACGAATTGGAATGGATTGGATTAACCATTCAGTTAAATACACAGACAACTTGTACTGTGCAAAAAAAGTATGAAATTGAATCAACTGCCAGTTAAAGTTAAATTCGGGGAGGCAGTTAAAGAAAAAGTTGCTAGTTTTGCTTGACTCATGGCACTACTTCTTTCCTTCCATTATACGCTAGAACTAATAATACTGACCCAAATTCAGTGACATGAACAGGAGCACAGGGCTTACTTCACTTCATTTCACTCTGGTTTCTGACGATAAAGAAAACAAAATGAGAATTAAAGATGTGTTCCGTCTCCTTCTGGTTGGCAGCATCTTGTTCCCACTTGCTTAATGGGCAAACCAATTCGCGAATGAAATATTTATGTGATGATGATATGATATGCGATCCGGTAATAATTATGCTAAATATTTCTGGTGGTATATATATTTAGAAGTTATTTGTAACCTTTTAAATTGCTTTTTACAATCTAGATGAGGTAAATATTTCAAATGTCAAAATTTCGCAAATTTATTACAATCAATTTCTGTACTTCAATTCCAGGCTTATTTTATTTTCCCCAACTTCTTGACATTTAGACATTGTCCATATTTATGTATGCATCTCTATAAGCCGAGCAGTCACAGAATTTTCATGCACATTTCACATTCCAGATAAGATTTTACTAATTCGTCTCACATAAAACTTCTGCAAACCGAAATCTGCTCAAACCTTGGTCCACCACGTCTCAAAGAAACCAAGTCTTAATACAAAGTTATGTAACTTTGTCGGGTCAAAGTTTACCTTTAAAATGAATAATGAACAATGTATGTACCACTGCCACCTCGACTTGTGCAAACAAACACATAATAAAATAATATCTTGCACACATATACGTACGCATTCTCCATGATGAAGGTTTTCCAAATTAGTTCCGGTTTTGCTTAATTTTTTGCCATTTATGACCAAATTTGGCCACTCCAGCCGGCCCATTTCTTACATATTTAAGTATTTCTTCTCCCTCCTCCTTCTCCTTTAAACACAGTCTTGGTCTTCATCATTAATGACCAAGAAGTAATAATGGCTTGGGTGTTATTCAACCCTCTCCCCTCTCCTCGATAACTTTTAATATTCAACCAGCGTTCATTTTACGATTGATTCTCCTCCTCGAGACGACGATGTCTTCTTGTCGTGTGTAATTTCTTCTGCGTGTAATTTATTGCACGATGCCAAAACCAGCCTGTCATTCTTCTCACATGTGTATGATGGTTGCAATTCTTGTCTGAAAATACCTGTAACGTGCAAACAAGCATAACGATTTGCATATGCCAGAAATGATTACAGGGTTTTATTTGGATATCCCAAATTCTAAATTGGGTTTGGCCTCTGCAGAGAGACCAACAGATTCATAACATCAATCGCATCTCGGCAGAAATGTGAGACATGAAAAAAAGTGCAACCCTGCCAAGCCCGAACCAAGGAGGTTGTTTGGAATATTATGCACCAAAGTTCCGATCCACCTGTATACATACATATTTATGTACATATTTAGGTAGATCATCTCGAATCGCATAAACTTGAAGGGAGACATCGAGCTGACGGACAGACACGATGGTTCCGTAAGCCTAGGTTTTCGTTAAAAACTCTTGTCTAAATAATAACCATGCAGATTTTTCTCACCCGCATAATACATTCATGCGTATTTATGTACACCATGTAAACACGTTATTAAATACATGAGGGATCTTTCTATGTACGTCTTCAATAAATCAGAAGAAGAAGCCTTGTTCTTCACATATTACTCTCTCCGGTCGAATGGCCAGAAGACGAGGAGGATATAAAACTGTAAAGAAATGGCAAAGTCTGACTGTGTGAAGTGAATGTATGCATTTGTAATGGCACCGACAGCAGAATGCCAATAAAATACGATACGATATCACATCACTCCTTCTTTGACTTTGCAAAGATGAAAGAGACACACAAAAAACTGCTTCTTCTTCTTCTTCCCTTCGCCGTTATCAGAAACGGTCGGTTGGACGATGCAGCACTCAAAGTCCTGATTTGGGGAGGTTCGTTTCATATCTTGAAGACTTTCGGTTTCGATAAAAGTCGACGGAATGTACCAGAAGGGAAATTTTTTGTAAATGTTTGTTTTTCCAGAAAGAGAGAGAGGAAAGGAAGGAAGGAATTATTCGTGGAAATGAAGTAGCTAAGAACTTTACCAGTACAATTATGCGTACAAGTGCTGCGTATTATTGTTTGTTACTGAAAGTTAGGGAGAGGCAAGATGAGACGATTGTCAAGAAAAGATTTAGTTTTAACCTCGACCCTGTCCTGTCTTGATTTAATAGCATAACGGAACTTTTGGTGTCTGTACATAAATAATTTTGGCACAACATTTTCGATATCGTATTTATTTATAACGGATCCTGCTTGTCACATGTGGTGGAGATATATCGTGTGATTGAATAATAGACAAAATGCATTTGACTATTGTACATACTTTGTTCTCACCTCTGCCCCTGAGAAATCGCTTAATATCCGGACACAAGGGGGTAAAAAATGAAGGGAACAGATTAAATTAAACTTGATACCATCTCAATTTGTGGACCAAACTTTATGTAAATAACTCCCGACTGCGAAATGTTAGCAATAAAGAAGGCATCGTGTTGCAGTACATATTTACATACATTTTACTCAGGATCAGTGCTACATAGTTTGGTCAACCAAGGCAAAAAATGATGCTGTTGATTGATAAGGTGTTGCCTTATATGTAACAAATAAAAATTCAATACAGCCAGAATTCTAGTGAAACTAACGCAAGTTGCAAATTATTTACGATTTCATCACACTTTTTCACAAGTGTGCCCTGCAGCAGTTTTAGACTGGATTTGGTTTTTGCACGTCGTCATCACTCTGACGATGATAGGAAAGTGGATTGATAATAAATATACTGAAAATCAACCAGTTGTGATATGTGGTTATCTACTCTGGATCTTATGTATAGCGATTTCTAATCTAATCCCGCACGTCAAGATGATAATCAACTATTTTATCCAAAACCACAATTTATTACACATTTCCCTGCAACCAATCCACCTTCAGCCATAATTGTCTTCTTCACATTCCCATCCCAACCTTCGCCACGTTGTCGTCCCCACCCACCCAAAATGTCAAAACATGTAAATGTGCATTATGCATGTGCATTCCGAAATAAGTATGTATTGCCTAGCTGACAAATTTACTGCTTATTATCTTTACTGAATTCTCCAATCGATAGTTTACTCTCGTCTCTTCTTGGTGGAAAAAATCTGTGTGCAGTTATTTGCAGATATCCAGTCTCGTTGAAGGGTTTACTTTATCATCACGAACAATTTTGACAGCTTTTCCTCCAAATAATAAACACTTTTCCACTACCAGCACCACCACCAAGATACAAGTGCATCCATACATACCATACATTCGTCTGCATAATACGTGCATATATCATCTCATCCCTCGCTAAATAAACCTCGTGAGCTGAATTCTATTTAGATTTCATTTCGTGCCAGGGAAGCTATTCGTTTTTAAATTGGATAATGGATTGGCATATCGTTACACTCATTAGTTAGCCAATTTAATTAATGAAGGAACAAGCCGAAAATTGGCATTGACAAGTTGGCCAAGGTGTGGTTGATCAGTCTCATTTCACATTTTTAGAGTGCACATTTTTATGCAGAGTATCATCTCGGAATATCAACTATCTCTATCCAATGAGATGAGATGGTTAATACAATTTCCCACAGTGTTTTACATACTAGACACTCATCAAACGAGATAAATTTCCCGTTTCTCGCCTAATTTTTGATGAAAATACTCTCCCAATTTTCTCATCCACAATAATTTACCTAGAAATTGGAATCAATCCCGAAAATCAATCTGTTTCCAGTGACTCGTGTGTATTTATTTTGCACGTGTGTGTCTGGGTTTATTTATTATGTCGAGCTTCATAAATTCTCAACTCTATACATTCCTTCTTCTACAAAATGTATATACACAGTAGCAAAATAAGTTACAAACATGCGTATGCGTGCAAACCTTCATTTCAGAGTTCAACTCTAAATGTCAGTATTAAAGTCAATGCTCGGATTAAAGGATGGATAACGAGGTGCTGCTGCATTCAAATGTATTTGACTTGAACCATTCATTCGAAATAAATCGAAACACGACATGGATCGTCTCGTCTCTTTTCCTACAAATACGTGCACATGTCTCACCCACTGCTGGACTTTGTAATAACGAAGATGACTCGGTTTTCTACCCTAAAAACAATTAACTTTAATGCGACTATGCAGCTTAACTTGTAGTCAATATTATTCGGAGGCACACGCATAATGTGATTATCACCCATGTCGAAGAGACGATAACCTTTGCCTATAATCATCACCAAAAACATGGAAGAATTTCGGAAAACGCTTCGCATTTAGAAGGATAAACAGTTTTTCCAAGCCTAATAATAATTGGATTTTAGCAGAGAGAATGAAATGAATGAGGTTTGTTTTGCCATGTCAATCTGCACCACAATGCTATCAGTGCTATTTACTAGTACGCATACGAGACTCGGGTTTAAGGAAACAAGGGTCCAACTTATTTTTAGAAATTTTCCTCAAAGTTTTTGAACTTGTCGGCTTCTCGATCGATGCATGTCACAATGTTCTTCATCCTCCCTCACACACACAAGCCGTGATCTTTACAGATAAGTGTTTACAAATTGCGAGAAAGACCAGGAGAGAGAAAGTGGAAAAAAATGTGGACAAGAATTTCATCAATGTTTACCGGATCTGTTTAAAATCGTGTATGTAAGCTTAACCTTTTTTCCTAAAAAATGTGGAAATCCGCAATATTCGTGTGACTCTAGAGAATTCTTGTGGATTAAACGGAATAAAAATCCTGGATAGACTTTTGTTACATTCAGGTAGAGTTACCAATTTTATGGCTGCAAGTAAAAAAAAATAGAAAAAACCTAGCCACCCTGCCGTTCATTTTATGTAAAAGGATATTCGGGAGGGATACGATGACATGACATCGTCGACCAGCAGCACATTACGTACGAATTACATACAAAAATCGATGGGCGGGTGGGCGGTGAAGAAAACTGAAAAATTTTATCGCTTGACAAGACACAATTTATTAGCAGGATTCAAACCAATTGGAACCATTTAATGGGTTCACGAACCGTTTAACGACATCGTGCAATAGTTAGTATTAGATCAACAGAGGAAAAACCGTGTGTATGGAATCCGTCTCACTATTTGCTTATTTTCTTAAAGATGAATGAATGAAATCCTTAAATTCGCAAGTAAAGTGTCCGATTAACCCGATTTCGCAGAACGTCAAAAAACAATGCTCAAAGTGCAGAGAATTAAATGAAATGAAAAAAAAGAATCATGTGAATTCATCACCTTCATTCTTTAAGCTTTCTCAGCGGCAGAGAGCTATTTAGAATCTGACAGGTTTCATTACCTCGAGTAATTGCGTTTGGTCTTATGAGACTCGATCCTCAGAAAGGGTACGCCTAGTCGTTACACATTACGTACATACATGCATTTTTTTTGTGCAGCGTCTTTTTCTCATAATAAAACGGTGCATGCAGTAGAAATTTCTATCATCATCGCACATTGTAACAAGCATGGACCGAAATTATGATTTCGAGCAATAGAATTCACAAAAAACAGTGACTACATATTATGCAACCATAAAACTTGTCCTCAATTTCTAGGAATGCCAGACACCCTTATTAGCCAACATTAATTACAATCATGACATGAAACCGAATAATAATGTCACCCAATTCAAACGTAACAGCAGCACAAACTGATTTTCTCATTATGTTATCGCAATCACAAAGTTTCCTACACTTGTCCTGCCCCACATTGCTTTCACCAGTGATGAATCCAGTCTTATTCGCCATTCCAAATTCTGTTTAACTCTTCGCAACATCAATAAATTGTTTGATCAATTGAAACTTTCACTTTCACTTTTCTTACCTTTCTGCTTTCTCCTCCTTGTCCCACAAACGATGGAAAATCCCTCCCATGTTCATGTGACCCCAAATCCATCCATCCATCCAACTTTCTTCACATTATGACAGCACACTGAGAAATTGTCCCACCTTCAAAACTGGCTTATGTGTGCTTATCCTTGTTGAATCCATATTTTGGACTATATCATCATTATCATTTCTTCTTCTCTAACAAAAAACCAACAGTTTGTCGTTGTCCCCAGATGGGACAAAATACAGGTAGAAAGATAGTCGCGAAATGGAGTCACCAGGTCGAAAAGTAGCTGAAATATGTATTTTCTATGATATTGAATGACCCAGTTTCATCCTGACTGGTTATGCTGTCTTGTCTCGTAGATAAAGAAAAGTAGAATCGAATACCAAGAAAATACGTAGTTTGAGAGTGTGTTGTTTCCTTTTGAGAAAGGAAACGGATTGGATTAGATTGAATGCATTGATTTAAGAAAGTTGCGAACACCGGGTAAAAGAAAGATGGATGGATTTGACCTACTCTTCGTTACCTACGCACCAGTTTGTATTAATGAATGATTCCTTGTGTCATGCGGAAATGCGAATTTATTTTATCCAGCCAAGAAGAGGACAGGAATCAGACCAACATAACACTTCACAAGTTGCAGGAAATAGGGACGCTTCCTCCAGGTGAGAGGCCCAATAAATGTCGATTACTAGCCATTTGGGATTCCAAATTAGATATATTACTTCCCGAATCTGTACCTAATTTTGGTCCATTGCTACTTTCATCAGTACATATACTAAATCTTTTGAAAATGCTGGAATTCGACGGGCATCCAGTCTCCGTTGCAGTACGGATCCGCCCACCACCCCAAATTCAGTCGAGTGAGATACAAATTCGATATTCAAAATGTTGTAAATATTAATTTTTTAAAATCAAAATTCAGAAAAAGTAACAAACTCCTTCATCCAAGTTGAGGATCCCACCACGATTTCAATCACTAATCCTGACGATTCTTCAGAAATTCGAGTATTTGGCTTTACCCATTGCTACTGGTCGTTTGATGGTTACGCCGAATTACAAGATGGACATTTTATCCCCGACTTGAAACATGAGAATGGGTCACGATACGCGGATCAGGTTAATTGATCAGCATCACAAAATAATAATTTTTTAACAAGTAATTTAACATTCAAGATAAAAATATTCGACCATTTTGGGAAAGAAATGGTACAAAATGCATGGCTCGGTTACAACAGCAGTTTCCTCTCCATAGGAGAAAGTGGATCTGGAAAATCATGGACTTTGTTTGGAACGGGGACAAATAAAGGTAAAGCATTTTTTCCTGTTCGGTCATACAATTTTTCGAAAATTTATAATTGTATCGAATCAAGGAATCATCCCGTTATTCGGTGCCGAACTATTTAAGACGATCAAAGACAAAGAGAAAGGTTCATCATCACCAATTGGACATATTAGTTCCGAAGTAAAGCTGAGCATGATGGAAATCAGAGAAAACAAAGTTAGAGATTTACTCGCCGGGGGTAATAATACGAAGTACAAGAGCGTCGTGAAAATTAGGGAGCATCCGAAACGAGGGTTTTATGGTACCCCAAAAAATTAAATATTTAAAATCTAACTGGAATTAAAATCTCAATTTAAATTTACTTAATAATTTAGTTGAAGGACTCCGATCTGTAATCGTTTCAAGTGCTGACGAAATTCAACTTCGTCTCGATGAAGGTCACCTGGCTCGGGCAGTTTCCTCCACCTCGTTCAACCTAAATTGCACCAGATCCAAGACCACGGTGATCGTGGAGATGTCCATAGTTCAAAAATATAGGAATGCTAAAGGAGATGAAGTAGCAATGTCGGCACTTGTCGGGTTTTATGATCTTCCAGTGAGGTGAAAAGCTCATATGCATTATACATAGAGCTATTTAGTAAATTACCACATATTTAGCAGTATTATTATTCTATGTATTCAGTGGTGTCAGAAATTGTGATAATGGACCCACCGTCAAATTCAGCACCAATAAGTCCTCATCTAATCATGGACAAAGAATGACCAACCCAGCAATGACTCAAGGGCCCTCGTCCAACACTACCACGACCATTCCTCCCCCACTTAAAAGTTTCGATGACCACTTCACAAAACTGGTTTCCGCCCTTGGAAATAATTCAAGCATTTCGTACACAAATTCCACCGTGACGAAGCTACTCGAACGGGCTTTGTCAGGCAATAGCAAGACTTACGTGGTGAGTAGTAATATTAATATTTAATGCATATTATGACAGATTATTTTTTAAATACTGAAATTCGCAGCTTTCACACTGCATTCCGACCGAAAATAGTTACGAGACATCATTATCTTCTCTAATATTGGGTAAATATTACCGAATTACATCAACTAATCCTAACTAAATCTCCCCTAATTTTGTAGCCGACAAACTCCAAAGGTTAACAACCCACCCGTTAATCAACGAAGAGATGACCAACAAATTGATAAGGTACATCGTACAACACGAGTTTAATTGTGATGCAATTTTAACTCATTTTATTCCTTAATTTTTTTAAGAGAACTTAAATTGGAGAATGACAACTTGAAGAAGATGCTGACAAACGGAGATTTAGAGAAGAATGAGTTTTTTTCATGGCATGACAAACTCAACTGGTTGAAGACGCAGGATTCTGAAGAGTTTCGGCGACAGTTGATTGACGATGTCAAATCTCAGACAAAAGACAACGAAAGGGAAATTAAAATACTGCATCAATCTTTGGAAGAGAGGCTAAAATTGGCTAAATTAGATAAACCCAGCGTATGCAAATTATAAATTAAACGAAGGTCTCATGATTTTGACATTTTTAAAAATATACAGGACAACTCACAAAACATCAAGAAACTCGAAACTGAAAAGAAACACAAATCCTTCATTTTCAATTTAAATCCTGACTGTCAACTTTCCTCCAGGATTTTCCATTTCATTTCGGCAGGATCGACAGATTTTGGATCTGCAAAGGGAAAAGATGGCACAATCCATGTCCAGGGTCCAGGGTAAATAAGTAACTGCACTTCGAATTCCCATATCACATACACACCCACATGTAAAACTTGATTTTTAAATACTCAGAATTCGTGAAACTCATGGAACTTTTACCTACACTGCAAAAGAGAACAAAATGACGATCAAACCCACCGGACCTGACTGTCTCATTAAAGTGAACGGAAAACAAATACTTTACGAGTCTCCTTTGTTCCACAATGACAGGTTGGTTTGGAAAATGATTCATGTTAATGATCTCTCACTTTGATACAAAAAAATCTTGTGATTCGATGTTTTAGAATCGTTTTTGGAGGCTGCCAAATTTGGCTGTTTCAAAACCCCAGAGAGCCCTGGGCGGAAAAAGGGTTGTCGTCTCCACTCTCGAGCAAGATAACGTATCAATTCGCGGAGGAAGAGATCACGTCAAAGTCGTCGTTTTTCAACTATTTGTCTCACCAAAATGGTGAGACATGTTGCAATATTGTTGTAACTTGCCTGCATTGTTTACTTATGGATATAAATTATTAAAACAGGATCCGTCCTTGTCTCACCCAAACTCAAGGCAAGCATTCGCACAGTTCTTCCCCTCGTTGACGACGCCAACGCCATGTGCGACGACTTGGAGAGAGGCGTTCGTTTTGATCCTATTGTTCTTCACGACATTCGTCAAGTGTTACTTTCCTCGGGAGCTCAAGATCTCGACAGACTTTCCAATTCTGATAAGAATTGTGGCGAACAGAGAGAATTTGCCGTCCAATTAAGCCTGTACAAAGAGGATATTTCCTTTGTTTTGTCAACCAATGAATTTTTAGAGAAATATGAGAAAATTAAGGATTCCTTCATACAAAATCAGGAGGATGGAATTGTCAGTGCGGCGATTGGAAGTGTGGTAATTTGATAAGAAAATGTCTCATTGGAGGGAAATTGATACGAATTTGTGACTGTTTTAAACAGAATTCGCCATCATCATCCTTCGCCCATAATGACACGACCTTACTTGACCTTGTCAACACGGAAGTTACAATAGGTCATGGTCTCCTGTCCTTAAAGCCATTAGCGTACCTGATTCAATTTCAAGATGAAATTGAAATTCTCGACTATTTGACTCTGAAGACTATTGGTTCAATTAAGGTTTATTCCTAAATTATTTATAAATTAAGCATTCACATAAACCCATAATTAATACCATTGTTTGATTTAACAGGTTGAAGTCGTTCCGTGTAACGAGTATTTCGAAGAATTGAAAAATGTTCACTCATTTCTCATTGATTCTTCCGACCTTCTTGCAAAACCTTTGCATTTTATACTAAAAATTGGGACTGCGGAATCACTATCTTCCAAATTCAGGGTTAGCTCATAATTTCTTCGATTACATGACAATTTCGCCACTAAAATCAACCATTTATTTCAGGACATTACGTCCAAATACAAAGTTCATACCGAACCAGTCACATCAACCGGAAAACTGGACTTGAAACCGTCCTATTCATCATCAAATTCTCAGTATATTTACGAACGGAGATTTTCAATCGAGCACGTCACTCCAAAGGTATTCGTATTCCAACCAAATAACCAGACGTACTTACATAGAAAATGCAAAAATGGTCTTAAAAAATTCGATAAAATTAATTGTATGTCATTTCATGATTATCTTAACACATCAGTTAATAGAAAGCTTGGAGAGGGACTTGGTCATTTTTACCTTTTATGGGAGACAACGGCCCAAGAAGATGCGAAACCAGTTTAAATCTGAATACAACGATCGCAATTACACAAATTCTCAGAGTCATCCAGAACCAGTGACAATAGCAACGAACCCATATCTCGGATTGGTACAGAAGCAGAGGGCTGAGCTCGTTGTTTTTGGAAGTAGAGGGGCAAGAATACAGCAAAAACTGGTATGATTATTGCCACAAAATAAATTAACAACACTTGAACCTTAAAACTATGACTAAACAGAGTCACAAAATTTCATAATACATATTTTATGCTTACATTGAGTGACTAATACCACATGAAATCAATTTTGTCCTAATAATGCCGCCTATTTGGACAGGGAATGTTGCAAAGTATGCTCGAATTGTCGGATAACTTATCCCAAGATGCAATTCCTGTTGATTACATTAAGAAAATTTGCAATGCTAAGGACAAAGATGTGGCGTCCGAGTGTGTGTCAGCATTTAAAGGTAAATTGAGATCGTACTAACTTAAATTTAAATACTATTAAGTAATAATATGAGGTTAATTTTATATCAATGCATCTGTTTAGAGGAGTTCACACCACCACCGGAAATAGAGCCGGTAAAGAAGTTAACGACTTACCAAAAGATAAGCGAAGTTTGTGCGATAGTGTAAATATATTTACTAATGGAATATAAATACATAAATAAATACTATGTATTTTATATAATTTATTTTATTGTATACAATTGTCTTCACTTTCACCAGGTGCATTTTTGCACAGAAATTTAATTGGAAAGATGGGATTACTTGGAATATAATGCTTCGTGCAATTTCACATTTTTTAAGCTACCATATAAATATGTATCTACTTATATCAAAAGCATAGGTACATATAAATCCGTCGTTTTGATAATCATAGTATGCATGCAACTTAGGATTAGTTTCGTCCAATTGCAATTAGATAGATACACCTGCTTTCACCTTCTGCACTTCAACGGAAATATTTTGATTTTATTATTTTAATGAATTAGAACAGAAATTCACAAATAGCTCATTTTCTTGCGTTTTAGTTAACTTCTTTCCTCAAATCGTCGTCTCACCTTGCCTCCCAGGCTGCATGAGATGAGATCCTAGTCTCACCTTGCCTCGCTGAACTGTACTTCTTTTCTGAAGTTGTCTCACTTTTTCATGTGTGTACTTCGTATCCAAAGATATACATGCATTATGGTATTTACTCATTTTTATTTAGACTTATAAGATGGGACACAAAATGTGCAACAACAACCATATAAAATTGCAATTTCGATACAATTCTTGTTAAGTAACTTTTGTATTGGTTGATCTCATGAATTTAGAACATAATTTAGAACATTCTAATACCAATTCATGGTTGATCTCCTGGTTTATTTAAGCGCCATAATTCTATATTTAATTCGTTAAAATTACGATGAACAGTTAAATCAATACTTCTGCACTTAATATTTTGCTTTAGCTCCCCACAGAAAAGTCGATTAATAAGTTTGCATTAATGATGGTCTTTTCTATTTCACACGCTGATGGATGTATGAATTTGAGTGTCATTTATAGAAAGCTAAATCCGAACTACAAATTATTAGATAAAATTCTATGAGCGAATGAATTTATTCATGAAGAGAAATATTATTAGAATGGGTCAATTTGTTTTTAATTGCATTATGTCTCACCCCCATTTCACAATATAGATAAGTACATACATAGATTCAAAAGTTAGTACATATATAAATTACGTGGTGGTGGTCAGTCGAGATAAATAAGCTTTATAAGAGTAATCGTTGTTGCAGTATAGTGGGTGGGAACAGGGACGGGAAAATAGAAGACGAGTGCCAAGAAGTGTAATAATTAAACAAACTAATTACCTTACTAAACTAATCTAACAATTGCTATATTATCAAGACCAAGAAATCTCATAATAATTAACAATTAAATTCATAAGTAATGCATTGATAAGTTATTTGTTGTAGTTATAATTTGGCTGATTGGATTAGAATTCTTCAAAAAACCTTCTCTTCAAGAGATGAGATTACTCTAAATATTTAAAAATTAAAATTTTAAACTTCATACGAATGCAGGAAGAATGCCAAATCTCATATAAGTAGTAAATCTTCAATTTTCTGTGCTCAACCATTCTAAACGTGAGACCTGCTGTTCAGCACTTTCTCTAACGAAGGTAACGGGTACGTCTCAGACTCGCTCAATTGCAGGAAATGAGCCATGTATTCTTTTAACGAGGACAGAACGGAAGTAACTTCATGCGTCAGGCGGAGAACGGAGGGTGAATTGTATCCCTCGTACACGCTTAGCGTTTGTAACGCTTGTTGCAATATCTTCAATGCTTTCATGACATTCTTGACGAATTCGAATTTCGACATTGTTCCATTCTGGAAATAAATAAAATATTTTCAATAAAAATAAAATCTGTTTAATTATCCAGTCTCATGTGGTTATTTGTTATTACCTGGTAGTGACGTGACGTGAGGGCGAAACTTGAGTAGAATTTGTGGAATTGGGCGATTCCTGTAAATGAACAGATTAGATACAAAAAAGTTTCGCTAGAATTGCACACTCATTTATTTTTTTGCATACCTTTATCTATCCAAATTCCTGGTCGGATTGAATCCAGGTGTTCTAAAATGAGGTCAGAGTATTTCCCAAGGGTGTCAAAATGCTCCATTTCTTCAGCAGTGTAAACATGAGCAGGATCTGGGTTACGGATGCGAGAAATGCGGGATCGGATCAGGGACTCGCAGTAGCACCTAAAAATCAATCAGAAGGTTAAAAAATATATTAAAAATTATGAATAATGAATCATTTAAAATTATTCCACTAACCATGCTGTGAAGATGAGGTGATGTTTCGGATTAAGATCGAGTTGTCCTTTCCGTCTAATCCAATCTTGCACTTCACGAACTGACCCAGTATTACTAGCTGAAGTAACAAGTAAAGAGAGCTCTGAAGCGCAGTCACGTTCGATTTCTTGAATTCTGCATAACAAAAAAATATACCAAAGAAATCAGAATACACCGGGTCAAATTCTAACTAGCCAATGAAACAAAGCAATATTTGTAATCTCACCGATAGAAGGAAATTTCCTCCTGGCAAATACGACACGACCAGACGGATTCCTTCCAAAGGGGATAATTTTCTGAACAAACAGTTCCCATTCGACAACTGTAGCATTTAATCTCAGTTGTGAGGTCGTTCATAACGGAAGGATGTCTGAAATATAATTATCAATCCTTTAATATTTACTATTATTAGATCGCAATAAATTATTCTTTCTACTGGATTCTACGATCCAACATCCAACTAAACATACAATTTTCCTAATCTTTTCGATCAAGTTTTAATAAACTTACTGACATCGTTGACACATGCAACTGGATATGTTGAGCACGTCGTCCAAGACTTGGCGGCGTCTGAAGAGAAATATAGTTACTAAGTTCCATTGTGTTTTATCGACTAATTAAGACAATAATTAACTGACCTCTGGTAAGAGAGATATGGCGACGGTGTAAAATCCAACGTTATAACTTCTCCCTTCATAATCGGTATGGCAGCCTTTGTCACGAGTCGCATCCTTTTTCCATCTCCGCCATATTCTTCCTCCACATATTGCAGAGTGTTGGGAACACAATCGTGAGCAAATTGGGATTGCGTAGAGAACAATAGTTTGTATCTAGAGCAGATGATTCAAGTCTTGATTAATTAAGATATCAGCTAATAATACATAAATAAATTACATAAATATTAGAAGAATGTATATGATTACTCACGTGCAGTTAAGATTAGGTCTGTATGACAGTGAATTAATTATGGCATGGACGTCACCAATGAGATCATAGTTGTAGCCGGAAATCTTGACAGAAAATGGGACTAGGGTTTCCATATTTGACGCAAACAAGTGATAAGAGGGCGTATTTTTGTAATGTTCGACACGAACGTAGGTCCTAATTTTTAAATTAAAATACAAATTAATGGACGGGAACATTATTATAGTATTATGTTTTCACAATAATTAACGAATAAGAGCATACCTTTGTTCGAGCAAGAGTTCCCATCCTGGTCGGTCATATTTCTCCAATTGGAGAGCACGCATTATTTCGATATCCATGTAGAATGCGTGGGCACAATGGAACCAGGTCGATTCCGTGGGCTGGAGTATTACAAATCTTGGTTATTAACACATTTCATGTTTCACAAGTTGTGTCCTTACCTCCAACTTTGCTGAAGCGATCGCATCACATTCGCCCACTTGATGTGCAATGAGTAACTGACAATTATAGCTGCATAAGGGAAGACCACAATTTGAACATGAGCAACCATGTGGTGTCGACGCGTCGCCATTATCTAACTCATTCCCAATTTTAACACAACCAAGACAAGCAGGGAAACTAGCATCGCAGAAGGACTGGCGTTCCGACGCTTTTCCACGAATTCGGGCCTGAATAGAAAGATTAACATAAACTCACTTAAAATCTTGTGCTAAAATGTAATTATTGTTCAAATAGCTTTATAACTTATACGCAAAACTAGTAGTAAGTACCTGAATACAAGGAAGGTCGAGGGGGGAGCGGAGTTGGTTCTCGGTTTGAGAGTCAGCAAGTGGGAAGACTATGCAAAATGATAGAACAAGTCAATACAATTGTTTACCCTTAAACTGAAAGTGAAAGTACAGGTAAGTGAAAGTGATAAGATAACCTCACCTAGCATTGGCTTCTCGTTAAATATCACCTGACCCGCTGCTATATTTCGACACGCGACCGCAGCAGAGACCTTGAAAGTGACACGTAAATTGCAGAGAAATTAATACACAAGCAATAAGTGGAGAGGTGATACATTTACTAGAAGTAGATTTCTACTTATCGTAATTACGTGTGAGAAATAAATGTTTTACAATTTTTCCAGTCACTGAACTTTGCAGTAAAAACTAATTAACTATTAAAATACTAATACTTAAAAATTAAGGCCCAGTTTAAGTCATGTAATTTACATGACTTATGGATGCAAACGATGGATACGATTAGTAAGTTCCCAAAATTATAAAACAAAAAGACCAATGGCTTACAGGCATCTCGTCCGCCGCACCCATTCCGACGAATTGAATTCTGTAATAGACAAGATACAAAATAAGAAGCATTACGCAAAAAATATTTAGCACAAAATTAATTAATAACGCCGTTTATAAAATTAACTACCTGAACGGCGTGCAATTAACTCGATGCCTTTTCCAATCTAGTCTGTGATGTTCGGGACTGCAATAGAATACATTTTTACACTGGGCGCATTTTCGGTTGGCAGGACTGTTGCAGTCGTGTCCCTCGCAGAAGCGCAACTCTTCCCAGATCGTGATACAAGGGACCGTTCCGCAGCAATTTTCCCAGTCGTCGACGTCACAGTCGAAATCGTCGCCAGGACGGGCCCCACCGATGCGAGAGGTAGACGTAATTTTTGGAGGAGGAACTGGATTGGAAGGTCCTGAAGATTAACATCATGTTACAATTAGATAGCTACTATTGATTATCTTCAATAAACGTAAAATGTTATCTGTTTCTCACTCCTTAGATATATACGTATATGGTAAATAATGATTTGTAATACGATTTCTTACTTCTTAGGGGTGACGACGACGTCGAAATTGTATTTGATGGTGACCCAATCGAGCTGCTATGCGTCGTAATCGTAAATGGTTGGTATCTTCCTGGCGCCGTGGCTGTCACTGTAGAAAAGAAGTCGACCCTTTCATCCGATACGGAGGAGGCAGCTAACCCCGAAGAAGAGGAAGAAGCGCATGGTGTGGATAAGGTGAAGGAAGCGAATTTGTGGCTAAACTCGTCATTTAAATCGTCATCGTCATCATCACCGTCGGGATCACCGTGGTACGAGAGGCCAAGAATGTTCTCTGGTTCGGGAGCACAATTGTCAAGAAATGAAGGGGGTGGATGGGTCGGGTCTCCACTGTCTGGGTGGTCGACCAGAAGTATGTTGTTGGTGGAGGTGACACCGCCTGAGGACAATTTAATGGTTAACTAATTGCGAAACTAACTAATAATCTTAATAACAAGATTTAGTAGTTCATACCGCCTCTGCTACTGCTGCTACTACCCCCATTGGAGTATAGATTCTGATTGTTGTAGCAATTTTGATGATCCGCAAGAGAGACGACTTTAACAATTTGTGGGACAATGTATTCATCTTCTGGGTGATGCTCTGTATCGTCTGAAGAACCGGAAGATGACGAAGTCGCGACACTGCTCGTAGGACCAGAACCGGAAGAAGGAGAAGAGGAGGACGCCGCAGTGTCGCCGCCAGCTTTACTTTTTGTCTTCTTTCGAGTCATGTCGCATAGTACAATGTCCAGTCAAAAGAAGGTGGTGGTTGGTAACCTGTGCGACATTTATTCAGTACAATTATAACAAAAATAAGAATATGGGACGAAAGAAGACCAATTGAATGGAAAGACAAATTAGCAAAATTAGCCCACCTATATTAAGATAATTATGACACAATTTTGACAAGACGTCGACTAGTCGGGGTTACCGAGTCGAGTAGGTCACGGTTACTGGGTTATCAGGATGACGATAAGAATAATTACGACATATTGCAACAGATAAATAATTTTTAGTTAACAATTAGCTGCGTGTTGTCGTGAAATTCTCTCCCGTCTCTTGTCTCTTGCTTCACACGATTCGTTGTTGTGCCGGTGATGATGCTGGGAGCAGGGCGAGGGGAGAAATGTGAGACTGCATGCGACGCCAAGATTACTTAGGATTAGTCTCGTTAAAAATAATTGTTATAAAGAATTCTCATTTTGCAATTATAGGGAAATGCGTCTTTTAAAATATAGCACCAGTTCTTAGCCTTTTCTCCGACTAAAGTTCTTTGCGAAAATGGCAGTTATTTGTCAGGAAATTGGAGTCATGGAGGAGTCACCTATTGTTAATTAAAACTTTAATTTTGAATAAATGAGGAGTCAATCTGCCCCTTGGCACAGTTGCTTTGTTTATTTGCAATAATTTGCATGCATTTAAAGCAGAACAATATAATTGTTAAACTGTTAAACGCGTTTTACAAATATTACGAGTATGAGCAATTTGCATTAAAAAATACGGACACAAGCCTTGTGACAAGCCCACGGCAAAACTTTGGACCGTGAACAAACTTAATGTTTTATGCAAACTTATATGTAAAGCGAGGCAGGTATTAATCGCGACGGATAAGAATAATTGAACCAGTTTATTTTGCATTGATTGTATTTTCACAATTTTCCTAAAAAGGATTAATAAATAAATATGGTAAATGACATGCAAAATGCAAATGCAGTATTCCAGACTTTAGAATATGTCACTAAATAAATTTATTTGTAGACTACAAATTTTAGTGTCATTTCAGTCGTACTCTGATCCAATACTGATTGAGAGATCCTTCCCCTCGACGAAGGTTTGATGATACCAGGTATTAGTTTCGAGAAATACTACAAAAAAACATATATAGACAATTAATTGGCTAGTATGTAGTTACTTATACAGATATTTATCAATAAACATACAGAGATCTCCTGGATAAATTGTAAACGTAATGGAAGGGGGACATTCGGTCTCGCATTCTGGAGGGGGACGTAACTCCCACGTCTTTACTCCAGATAATTGCAGTTGCCACGAGGGCCGTCGAACATAATCGATCTGGAATATGCGAATTTATATGACGCTGGTTATATGAACAGTTAATATTTGGTTTAAAAAACCATTACATGCATCGCAGCCCCCAATCCAGGTGAGCCGATGAAGATCCAATCAATGGCAGAACTTTCAGACTTTTCGGGTAGGAATGCAGGTCTGGGGATAAGCGAACGTAACTTTGCTGCCACACCTGGATGACAATTGCTCCTACATGAAATGTACGAAGTAAAATGAAATAAATAAATAATGACAATTTACGATAGTTAAGTTAACTCTTAATCTACTTACCACCCAATATACCACGGCTCTCCCCACCCCGTCATGTCTGGTATGACGTCCAGCGCATGACGAAGCGAGGTAAATGGCGAACGAAACGGAAGAAACTGACACTCATCTTCTTCCTGGTTATCTTCCTCCCAAAATTTGGTCTCCTCTTTCAAGATACCAGTTAGTGTAGCGAGATCTAAACTAGTTGTCTTAGTCATCACAGAGTAATTACGAAGAATAATTGGCAATCCACGGTACGCCAATTCACCAAACCACGATGCATTCGGAGGTTCCGATAGTTCGACCAGTTCTGGATAGAGAAGAAAAATCATAAGACTAGTTAATATCGATTTGAATGCAAATCTATAGTTTTACCTTGATTAGCGCAAAAGTTGCACGGTGCGACGGGTCTAACCATCTCCATGAGGAGTGGGTGTGAAGGTAAAAGGCATCTCCGAGAATGGAAGGATGACAGGATTTTACTACAATTTAGTAAAATGTCCACCACTAGAGAAGCAACGACGGGGGCGACGATGAGGATTGAAATAGTGTACAAGATGACTCTACTTCTCGAAGGTGGTGGTGTCGTGGGGGAGGAAATCCCCTCGGCGGCAACTTGGTGAAGGGTACGTTGTATTCTTTTCGGCGAAAGACCACGGGCCTAATGGAAATTACATTAAGTAATCTTTTACACATGATTTTGTAAAATAAAATAAATGCGTTCTTTATTATTCTTACCAGGGCGGCATCGCAGGAAGCGAGGAGACGATCATTCACCTGCTGCATCTTATCCTCGTAGTCTTGCGACATGACCTTATCGGTCAATCATTAATCGATTTCACTAACTTGGTGTCATTTCTGTCGCAGCTGGAGTTTTTGTTATCATGATGTTGAATCGAGCAGTGCAGCAGCAGTTGAGCGCGAGTTTGTCGAGACCATCGTAAAACTGGCACAACTGCCTGCACAACCTTGGAAAAAGAAAAAAAAAACATAGTTTTTTAAGAATGATGACGTAAAAATTAAAATTAGCGAGATCACAGTTAGTTAGTTAGGAGGCTGCATAGTATTTCACTACTCTCTGACCTGACCTGACCTGACCTGACGTCGACTCGTTCGTTTCGATGCCGCTCGTGGTTCGTGTAGTAAATAAGAAATCGAAGGCACGTGATGACGGTGACGACAATACGGATTCCACTTCTTCCGGGGGACAAGAGCCGTGGAAATTTCCACAACTCGTAACAAAACTAAAGAATCATTTTAAACATGTCCAGTTCCGGTCGGATCTACAACGACGCGCTGTGGAAGCCGTGCTGGCATGTAGGTTAAAAATAACTCAACCGGACGCCAGCAGTAGAAGATGTCGATATTTCTGAATTAATTACTTTTGTCATCTCCTTAGCTGACCGTGACATCTACGTCTCGATGCCGACTGGATCTGGAAAGTCTTTAATATACCAACTTCCAGCGGTTTTACATGATAGAAAGTTTGCCGTCGTGTTTTGTCCGCTTATCGCTCTAATTCAGGTTAGACATTTTATTATCTATCACATTTGTTTGTGGCGTCTGTCTCTAACAGTTTGTCGTCATCTTGTTATTATTAGGATCAGCTGGGTCATTTAGCTAAGCTGAACATTCGCGGAGAAAGTATCAACTCGAAAATAACCACGACGGAGAGGAAACGGATTCTGGACGATTTAAAGACAACAAATCCGGCCACGAAACTACTCTACATTACACCGGAACTTGCAGCCACACCTAATTTTAGGGTATCTAAAATTAATTTCTAGTTTATGATTCTCTTATAACGATAGATATTGATTAGAATCTTTATTTGATTATATAAGACCCACCTCGAAAACTTTCATCGAAATGGAAAAATTTCATACTTTGTGGTGGACGAGGCCCATTGTGTGTCAGAATGGGGACATGACTTCCGAACAGATTATCTCCGCCTTGGAGAGTTGCGTACTTTGTTTAGAGACGTCCCGTGGGTAGCACTGACAGCAACTGCTGCACCCAAGGTCCCTGATAATTAATTAACTGCTTTGTAGTTTTTACTAACTCACTATCGCACAAACTCTTAATTTGTGAATAAATTTCCAGGTGGCGACCGATATTTTAAAGCAACTCAACCTCATTCGACCTCTAACTTTTAAGAACCCCTGCTTTCGGTCCAATCTTCATTACGATGTGCAGTTTAAAGAATTGCTTGACGAACCGTTTGATCATTTGGTAGAATTTTGTGGTATGAGTTTGATTTATTGGTTGGTATTAAAATAGGTCTCACTGTTTTCTTATTTTTTTCAGTCGAAAGTTTAGGAGAAGATTGGGAATCGGAAAAACCCGTAAGAAGTTAATCACTAAATAGACACAATAAATTAGAGTGGATAAATAAATCCATTAATCGTTTTCTGTGATAGGGTGACCGTGGCTGTGGAATAATTTACTGCAGGACGCGCGAGATGACAGAGGATATAGCAACCATACTTACGAGACGAGGACTCAAGGCAAAGCCGTATCATGGCGGTCTGAAAGGCGCAGATCGCGACAAAATACAAGGGGAATGGATGAACGGCGTGACCCCTGTGATTGTTGCCACAATATCTTTCGGCATGGGAGTGGACAAGGCATCCGTTCGGTGAGTTACTTTATTTATTAGCATTTTAATTTAATCGCTTGCATATTTATTTTCTTATCTAATTTCCAGGTTCATCGCCCATTGGTCCATGTCTCAAAGCGTCCCTGCATATTATCAGGAATCTGGACGAGGTGGTCGTGACGGAAAGAAGGCCTTCTGCCGCCTCTACCATTCGAAAGGCGAGCGAGACGCGTTGACCTTTCTTCTATCTAAGGAGGCCGGTGAACTCCGCGCAAAAGGAAAGGAAAAGGAAGAACAAGCGAAATCCCTCCTCGACTCTTTCTCTGCCATGGTGAAATATTGCGAGGGTTCGACCTCGTGTCGACACTCTTACTTTGCAGGATACTTTGGTGATGAGGAAAAGCTAGTTGACGGATGCGGCGCCATGTGTGACCATTGCGTCGATCCGAAAGGATTAGAGGTAGCGGTGCAGGCATTTTCGTTTCAGGTGAGGATTCAAAGAGTATAAATAGAGAGGGGTGTGGTTGGTTTTGATTCTGCTTGCTGATTTTTTGTCGTGTGTGTGACAGGACGTTTTACGCCAAAGGGCGACCATTTCATCCCTAAATGTGAGCGGGATTGATGAGGATTTATATGGGGGTGGGAGGGTTGGAGCAAAACGGGATAGTGAGTCAGCCGACTCGGGCGAAAGTGGGTTAGAGAAAAAAGCGAGGAGTCAGCTAGAATCGGTCATTAAGAAACAGTTTGCTCTAAGAAATGGGGGCAGTAGTGGCGGGGGAGAAGGAATTGTCACCGCCTCATCAATACTAGATCGTCAACTAATTAACAACGCTAGAGTCAAAGCACCCTCGGCGACAACAACAAAAATCCGTGGGTTGAGTATAGCCGTGAGAGAAAGTTACCTAAACATGCTAATGGAGTCGTTGGAGAGCAATAATGCAAAAATTTGTGGGGGACGACTAAGTAAAAAGGACATTTTGGGGGCTGGGGTGGAGCTCGAGTATAAAATATTTTCGGCAAATACAGTCATGTCTTTGTATCGGCAGAGGGTGGCAGCTGCTGTGAGTGGAACTTGCTTGTTTTGCTTTTTTATTATATAATATTTTTACCCTATTTATTCGAATTAGCATCTCAACTTTTGGTGTAATATTTAAATATTTTTTTGGTTTATTTCTCCAGAATCAAGGAATCAAGAATGATACTAAAAATGTTGAGGAGACTGAGGCTATTAAGAACTATGTACCTGGAAGTACCTTTTCTGCTCCTGTAAATGAGACACGCTCAAATTTTGGTGGATTTACCAAGGCTTCTCAACTAGTAGTCGAACCGAAGAGGGAGGAACACGAGGATAATACAAGTAAAAACAAGAGGGTTACCGCGAAGAGTAACGGATCAGAATTATTAGCACCACCACACCCAGTCAATATTCTTAATGTCAGTCTCAACTCGTCCTCCATATTTAACGACAGTTTAGATATTCATGCTGTTGAGTATGATTACCCAACTGCAACCCCGACCCCACCACAAAGGAAATTTAGTTTTAGCCTGAAACAAGATAGTACTATTGGGCAGAAGAAATTAAGTGACTTTTTTAATAGAGAATACGGAGAAGAAGACAAAAAGAAGGTGGAGCTGGATAAGAAAAAGGCAGAGGAAGATATCATAGAAATCTTGGATTCATCCGGTGAAGAAGAAAAATTTTCAAAAAGAAACGTTAATTCGCCGACTGCTGGTTGCACTGATAATAGTGGTGATCCTGAGAAAGTTATTGACATTTATATGGATTGTGGGGATGATGATCTAGAACCGAAACCAGTTCCAGCTCCAGTACCACCACCAGAGCAAACAGGATTCAAAAGTGCCAAGGAAATGTTATTTTCATTCTCTTCGTCGAAGAAAAGTTATAGTAGTGGGGACATTTCAAAAGGCGGGGAACGTGGATCATCATCATCCATAGGGAGGAAAAGGGGCCGTGACGAGGGTAGTGGGGGTGGTGGTGAAATTAAAAAGAAATTGGCTCGGGAATACTCTAGTCAATCGTCACGAGGAGGAAATGGGAGTAAAAATAGCAGCAGCAGCAAGGACAAACCTGGAAAACAGCGACTCATTAGTGATCTCTTTGGCAGCCATAATAATAAAGCATTGTCGCCTTCAGTTCCGGCCGCGCCAGTACCTTCATCAGCACAACATCCGAAAAAGTCGAGTAGCGAAAGTGGCAGTAATAGCGGCGCCAACAACAAGTCGACTACTAGCACTACCAGCACAAGTTCATCCGTCTCCAAGAATACATTTTCACCTCACAAATCGCCTCAAAAACCGCCATCGTCTTCCCTTCGCAGTGGGAAGATTAGAGGGAATAAGGACCACACGCCCTCACCTGCAAAGGTGAAAGCAGCCACGGCGGACAGTACTGAAATCGGGAAGACGGAAATGGGAGAACTCATCGTGAATTGTTTGATGCCATTTTACCGTGCCGGAAAGTTTCCAAACACTGGGGGTGGGAAAGATGCATTTAAAATATTGGCGAGAGATATGACCCACCAAGCGTGTGAGAAGAAGCTCAAAGGTATAAAACAATAATAATCCTTGTTAATTTTTGAAGGATTGATGGTCATTTCTTCATACTTACAGATCGCGAGCATGTTGAAAAATTTGTGGTCAACTACTTTAAGAAGATCGATCAACAAGGGGCTGGTGGCGGTGGTAGTAGTAGTTCTGCTCATCCTGTTAGACATGATGACGAGGTCGTGAAAATACCTCAATAAAAAGTCAGAATAACCCATTTGTTTATGTGTGCTCGACCAGGAGACTTTCCCACTTGGAATAGAGAACAGTCTCAACGTCATAATAATAAATCACAGTGCCAGTGTTGGATCACTTAATGATACTTCCTTATACAATAATATTTAAGTAGTTGTGAATTTAAAGACACTGATTTACTTCTGGCTTCCTTTTCATGCGTGTACGTACACCTGTACCTGATTGTATATCGTTCATGAATTGATATAGTTTGGTGGTAAATAATTCATTAACAATAATATGACGACTTTATAGACTTGTACCTCCCTTTAACTGAACTAAGAAGAAATTAGTGAGCAAACAAAATATATACCATAGAATAGATTAAAACACCACACATAGTTAATGATAAAAACATTAAAATATGCATGTCTTGCTACTGAGGGGTTTGCTCAAAACGAAATAAAATATTCTAGTATATCATACTCTTCCAACACTACGCAGATCTGTATCTGACTCCACATTTATTGTGCGTCTGTCTCATCATCGAGATGGTGTGATGATTGATATGATCGTGTGATGTTTGGTGTTTGAAGTCGATTTCATCCACTCGCTCGGTGTCCTCCTCTTTTATCCTCCCCCCATAAAAAATAAGTTTGGAATGTTCTCGTCTCACATGCATATGTACATCTGCATATTACATGCACATGCACACGTTCCTCTTCTCCTCCTCATCTGCTGCCCCATCGAAGAATAAAAGTACCAGACAACAACGAGGCGTGATCCGTTTTGGAATGCAGTGATTGAGTGCATGCATGGACGAGAAAGGATCCAGTAGTAGCACCTCTTCCTTTGTCCTGGTTTCACCAATTGGCAATAATGCACGCGCCACTGACCCCCCATACACACATCGTACGGATAATAATGTGAATGACATCAACAATGAAATGGATGGAGTCAAGAGGTTGGTGGCATCTTTTTCCACTCTTTCAAGATTAATTTCAATACCATATTCCCCACCACCATCATCACCACTTGACTGCCACCATTGTTGTGCTTAACACTTTGCAAAATTTTATTACATTCTTCTTTTGCATGGTTTCTCCATAATATGTAACACTCCGTGTTGCATAATAACTTTGGGGGCGAGTTGATAAAACGTACACTTTTGGACAGACCGACGACAAAGTGTAGGAGAAAGTTTTACTTTTATTTAATGGACAAGTTGTGTTGTTCCCGACGACATTTGTCTGCTGAGAGCAGGCCCATGTGACGGCCACAACTTTCCCATGAAGGAATATCCTAGAGAGAGAAAGCGAATATAATAAATAAATTCTCCACCATTCACCCGCTTGGACATGTCGCTCCTATTCCTGGGACTTAATATCCGGGCACAAGGAGTGTGAGACTGCTGGGTGTTGAGTCGTGATTCCAGTGCCTACATCCATCGCCGGGAGGGATGTCGCCAAACAAATGTTTTATTGCTTTGGTGGAGGAGGGATCCATCTCGGATGGCGTTGAGACATCCCACGGATTCAAGTACGGGGTCACATTTCCCCACAAAACGTGCACCCTCCCGAGTGAAAGTGTGTGTAAACTTGTGATCGGAATTGGAATAGTTGTGAGTCAATATTGTGCTCCCGAGTATCTTTTGATGTTCTCTTCTCTGCCCCACAGGCCAAGCAAGCATATATACACACGTCTGTACAATTATTGCTCGACAAGGAATTAAAGACAGGCTGCCACTCCCACTTGAGAGAGAGAAGAACGTAGATACAAAGGAAAATTACTCGGCAAATGCAAACACGAAATGACAAATAAATACATTTACATGGAAAGACTGCTGCTTTCATTTTATTCTTCTCCGAAATTGTGCGTCGATCTTCTTATGTTGACTTTCCAACCAGTAAATTGAGTACTTGAGCGGCTCTGTCTCTTCACATTTTGTGCATTTATTTGTACCAATGATGAGACAATAAGAAGGAGAAGTACATTTTTAGATGTGCACACTTCCTCCTTTATTGGGCTGGCTTGGCACAAGGATTCGGTTAGAAAATGTAATCAGCATGTTATACTGATGATGATGTTTAAGAAATCCTGAAATGTGTAGAGTTTTAGAAAGTATAGAATCCTCTTTGTTTTTGGTTTCGCAAGAGCGTTGTTGTTCTCTGGGTAGAGAGTTTTAATTTTTAGAATTTAAAAGCGGAAACTCAAACAGTAGTGGCCGTTCTTCTTTTGGTGGTTTGGAATTTGAGCGTATTTATGAAAGAGTGTTGTCCTCTGTTAAGTAAATGAATGTAATAATAAAGGCTTCCTTCTAAATATGAATAGATTTACTTATCCAATATTTGGGCAAGGGCTCAGCGGGGTCATCACCATCATGGGATGAATGGGGGTGGTTTTTCTGTATAGTTTTTACTAGCAGATGATCAAGTGGTGTATTTCGTGGGTATTCTCAAAATCCGAGTGCCCTCAGCCAACTGCTCGCTCAAAAAGTACGTCACGCAGTGCATAATAGTGGTTGGTGGTCCAGGGGGAGACTCGACCCAAAGTACATATACGTAAGAAGGGTCCTATTTAGCACGTCTACTTATCAAATGCCCGATCCGGATCAAAAATGAGTGAGCCCGAATTTGAATACTTGATTGATGGCGAGATTCCCTATGCGTGCCATGAAGTGTATGTATGGATTCAATTCAACTCACGAGTGCGTGTCTAATGAGAGGATGATGAGAATATTTACTCTACATTGTTTGTGATTAAGCTGATGATGATCAATTTAGTTAGTTAAACTAAACAACTCGATCCACCCGGACGACGGACAGATCGACATACAAAGCACTCGAAAACATGTCGACAAACAAATCATGAAAATGAAATCATGGTTGTTTTATAGAGAAATGTTGACGAACGGAGGGTTGGTTTTAGCCAGATAGCCGAGATTGGGGCAGGATTGGAAAGAATAACAAACGGTGAGGAGAGGATAAAAACACTCCCCTTTCGAAACTCCTCCTCTCCTAAATCCAATCGAAATGCATAAACCAAACTTTGCACGAGATTTTCCTGAGATTGACGATTGCTATCTGTTACAACAAACTTGTCGACGAAAACGACGACCAAGAATATCATTAAGTCAACAAGAGCTACATATTATCTGTGTAATAATGATGACGATGGTGGAAACATTTTTGCACAGAATGATCTCCTCGCATAGGACTGGGATGGGTGCCATCACGCTGAGCATGTCTTCATCTCCTGGTACGAGAGACAAGTTGTGTTTTGAAGCGATTAGAGTGTAGTAAAGAAAACATGGTTGGACAACTGTGTCGATAAATCAGAGAGGAAGGATTTACTTGCAAGAAGAAACTGATGAGGTTGCCAGAAAGAGCTTTTCTCCGTTTAGTTTGGCCCAAGTGCTAGGAAAACTGTTTACTTCGAGCCCTCATTCATCATCGCGGACAACATTTGCGCAGATTTTGTGTATCTACCAAGTTAAAGAATTATTTAGTCGGCATACATACACATGAACATCACGACGACGACGAAATGAGAAGATGAGATGAGATTCTGCTGGTTGGGTCGTCCTCGTCGTCTGTTCTTTTCGTTGGTTTGTGTGTGATGTTCCTGCCGATGTTGTTAAATGAGGTGCCTAATCAGGCTCAAATTCTTTCTTGCCGGAAAAAGTATAAAGTGTTTCCAGGCTGAGAAAGAAGATGATGATGAGGAGGAGGAGTGGTAAAATGTTGTAAGACGAGCTATCCCATATCCATCCTGCAGAAAACGTACGTACACATCCACCAGGCTGGACAAACATTTGAAAAGTCGAACATTTTCTTAAAACTTTATTTTCTTTCTTCCCAGACTGCGGGGCGCTTGGTGTGAGGAACAAGACCAAGAACAACATATTAAGCGAAATACAAGAACCAGCTTCATTCATAGTGTTGTTATTAAGTAAGTAAAGTAAGCGTCACCTCGTCTCGTACGTAAAGTAATATTTAGTAATTTTTACAAGTACATAGAAATGCGGTATGGATTATGTTTAGTTGGTTGGAAAAAGGGATGCTGTGTGATCTTCATTCATCAGAGAAAAGAAGAAGAACAACTTTTCCTTATATTTTACTCTCCGCCGATCTCTTTAGAATAAATGGAGAGAATAAATAATAAAATGAACCCATGAATTTCATTGAATGAATTGATGTGATGTTTGTGTTAAAACGAGCATATCATCAGGATTTCATCGAGTAAGGAAGGATCAAGGAGACGAAATAAATAAATGCGCTTATATAGTTTAGTTTAGTGTGTAAGTTGTTTGGGGTTCCTTTAATTGAGCGGAGCCCAACAATGCCCAATAAAGGACGCGTATGTATAGATACATAGATACACACACAACAGGGTCGACATTTTATTTAAGCCGTATCCACAGCAAAAGCCATGAATAGGGATTAGCCACATGTGAGAAGTAATCAAGACCCAAAACTCGTATAATCCTCTGGCTGGCTGGCTGGCTGTTTGGACGACCATCGGGACCGTTTTTGAAATAAGTGAGAGGAGTGAGTGGTAAATGGTGAAGTAGTGATGAGTGTGTGAGCAAATTGATTTTGGCTTCATGGCAATTTGTTTGGGGCGGGTGTGCGGTGTGACAATTGTATTATTTTGTGTCCTCTGTATATATGCCAGCAATAAAAGTGATCTTTATTGCTGCCCGGATGACGAGAGTATCATTTCATTAGTGTGGGACTCCTACTAGTAAATACTGTCCATCCGTCGCCAATTCGGTAGGCCGATAATGATTATTGTCGTGAGGGTGGTGGTGGGGGTGAGACTTATGCAATAATCCAGTCAAACATGAGAAAGAGATACCAACAAATTAGACAAAGTATGACCAAAATCAAATCAAACCCTAAACCACAAAAGATTCCAAGAAGGGACGACAAACGACATTATTTGTCAATGTCGTCAATTCATGGATTTAGATTTCCTTTTTCTTGACGAGGAGAAGAAGAGCGGAAGTGCGAAGGGGTTCCCCTGTCCAAAAATCAGTACATATAAGTACTTACATGTTATAGATATCTACATACATTTCAGTATAATACAACTATGTGAAAGGATATATTTTACTTTTTAGTTGACTTGTTTGGAAATAATGTGATTTGGCTGTTTCTTCTCTCTCTCACTCATTCACTCAAGTAAGTACATTGCATTGTCAAGTTGTTGAGACCGATGCAATTAGGTTTGGGATGGGAATATGAGACGATTCGACTGTGAGTGAGTCGATTGTTCCGCATTCATTTTTCTCGACAAGTGCAAGTGGTTTTTGAATGCTGCTGACTATCGTAAATTTTTCAGAAGCTGAATCAATATTTAATGAATCTCTCACAATTCGATTCACTCGGAAAGAATGGAAGATGAAAATTATCCCGTTATTTAGAAACGCTCACCACCACCATAAAATCCACTTCACCAGAAAGAAAGAACGCATATATATTTTTTACATTTCACTTTTAAAGGGATCGAATCCAGTATGATTTTTAATCTGTTGACAAACAAGGTCTCTCTCGCTGATGTGTATTTATGCTCTGTTGCTCGCAATTTTTGCCATGAATCCGAGAGATCAGTCAGAGAGAAGAGTGACATTTATTTTATTTTATTGAGTCTCTCTCTGCCTCGAATAATATGGCTTAACGGGGCTGGAATCTGGTCGAGGAATGCGGGTATTGTATTGTTGTGTATTCTGCATCCACTACGATATCCTAAACACATAGACCCACTGCTTGCGATGATTCCGAGAGAAGAACACGGCCATGAAATAATATTTTTCATTAAAAGAGAAAACTTGCCTCGTATAATGGTCCCAGCCATATCCCGTCGTCGATATAACGCGTCAGGAATTTATTTCATTTTAGACGTCCTTTCTGCTTACACAGACACGTACCAAGTGTTGGTTGATGATGATAATGAATTTCTCTCTCACTCGTACACATGCATGCATAAAATACGTGAGAGAAAGTTTGGTGGGCAGAAGGCGTGAAATTTTCCGACCGGATTGCATAAAATATATATTGTTGTCACATTCCTTGCAAGCTTCAAAATGCAAATATTTACTGGGATCGGGGTAAACTTGAGATGAAAAGAGGATCTTGGAATAGTAGAAAACTTTTGTAGAGTCGAATAACAATTTGATGTCTTTCTCTCTCTCTGGGAATGGAGAGAGAAGAAGACCAAGATTTCGAGAAGGGAGAGATGTTGTTGACAAAATCCAATTTGCTTTGCCAGAAGGACAGACAGACAGACAATTTACTCCTGTAATCAACTTTCCGCTTCTCTAGAGTTTGGAGTTAAACGTGATTTTATTCTCGACAAAATAGACAAAATTGTCCTATCTCGTGATTGTCGTCGTTGATGACATCGGTCGGAGGGGAGTGTGAATAAGTGAGTATGATACTATTGTCCGGATGGATACAAATTCTTATTTCTCTATTCAAGATTTCAAGTGCTCCTTTTATGTACAAGTTGGATGGATTCTCTGATTTCTATGTATCTCTCTCTCCAACACTTTATCCATTTACGGTTTATACAAAAGAAGAAAGACTGGAGATGGAGTGGAGTGGATTTCTGCCAACTTTTACAGCCAGATTTCTCACTCACCACCAACTATTGACTTATCCACGCCTAAATGATCCTTTATAAATGTCACGGGTTTTTATGGCGTAATTTAATCAAGGAACAAAAAAAGAAAGAGATTCTTTTCTAGAGTAGACTTATTTTCTCTCTTTTTCCCCAAGACTTTCTCCAACTTGACGAGTAATTCGGGAGGAGATGGAAGGATCCATACCTATTTATTTCTCCACCACCAGTCATCAATTCCTTGTCGGAAGAATCAAATTGTACGAGATTGGATCGAATTTACGAACCGAGATAAATAAATCATTCTATTTACTACACGGAAAAAGAATCGCATTGGGAGACAAATTGTATCTAAATGTATTAAGATATGGATGCGTAATGATTTAATTTATGAGACAAATTAATGATTTGTCTGCTGGTCAACTGCTGTTGGGGTCAAATGATGATGATGATGATCACGTTATGGATATCATTGTAAAATCCATGCAAACGATACGGTATTAGAGATCATCACGAGCGAATGAGGAAGGAAACCCTGCAGGGAGTGATGATGAAATGAAATGAAATGAAGGGTTACATTGTATTGTTGATATTTTATATGTAGGTCCATGCATGCATGTACAATTTGTCATTTTATTGAGCCTTCGGAGAAAGGCACACGTGCATGACCAGTCACCACACACGGCCATGAAACACCTCGCACAGTTCCGGTTTCATGTAGATTTTGTATCTGCGTGATGTTGTATGTGAACATTTTGAATTTACCGCATCCGCGCCTCGCACACATATTATTGCGCTTTAATCTCACCTAAAACTAGTATTTGTTAGGCGAACCAGAAGAAAGTGCGATTAGAAATAGTCCTTTTATGATTGATTATATCTATAAATTAAAAAAATGCTCCAATATTTAAGCCACATCTATAATTAAATTGCTTAATTAATTAAACCAATAAATACAGCTTCTTGATACATATGCATCATCATAAATTCAGAAGGATTTCCTCCTCTCAAATCTACATAATCTGATTTGATCTCTGAATCCGTTACACACATTCGAGCGCGTTGATGTCTCTCCCTTGACATGAAAGACAAATGAGGCGTACTTGCAAACTCACTAATCACTTGTCATCTTTTATCCAATCCAATTCACGAAACCAAACCACAAAAGAGAGACAGACGGAAGTGTTGTAAAGCCATTCGAGCCCTCTCTCAAACAGCGGCATGTACATATTTAGAAAAGCCTGCATAACTTTTAGTTTCCATACGAAGCTTGGTCTTCTTGAACAACAACCGACCCACCGACTCTTTCGAGGGGAGGGGACGAGGCGCAGGGTTTCCGGTGAAACGCCGCCCTCCCGACAATCTCTTATCCAATCGGATAGGACGAAATGTTACACCGTTTTTGGTGGTTTGGTACTTTTGGCATGATTTCGAGAGACTCAAAATAACAAAAGAAGGACGCAGGATAATTGTAGAGGACCATGCAGTCACTAACCAAACTCTTATCCAGAGGGAAGACGGTTAAGTTATCAAATCTAAAAAAATCAGACTGCTGCGCCGACACAACGCGAGAAGATAACACCCCAGTTCCAGGAAGAAGAATAATACATAAATTTTGTACCACTACATAACACCCACGTTACGTATACGGACGGATTTAGGGTATGGATCATAAACAAAGTAATGAAATGCTATCAGTACCGTGCGAGCAGTGAAGCAGGACGGATACATTATTGGAGTAGTGGGTGGTGTATCTAAATTAGATAACAAGAGGATTTGTACGTGTGTTACGGATTTTGGTGGAGAATTAACACTCCAAGTGAAAGTGGAGGCAAGTTGAGACTCGAGAAGGTAATTAATAGTGGTGTGGTTTAATAAAAAAGTGAAAGTGGTGTGACACCGTCACAATAATCAAATCATGATGATGTACTCTGCCACAAGTTCTCCGCTCGACTTGCGACCCACAATTAATAACAATAATAATAATAATACCAATACAACAACCTCAGCAAAAAGTATGCTGTCGAGTGAGATACTAGATTCCGATTCGGATGTAAATGTCGACTCTGGGTCGGAGGATGATATGATGATGATGACGACGACGAGCAGTCGACCCCATAATCACAACCACCACCATCATCATCATCAAGACAGACGACATGACGAATGTGACGGGGATGGGGCCGATTTGAGAGAAATGTTAGAATTGGAGAGGGGTTTGGGAGGAGGAGGTCACGAGGTGACCCTTAAAGGTGATGGAAGTGAGGGTGTAGGTGGCGAAGGGGGAAGTGGGATGGCCACCTCGGGGGCAAAAGGGGGAAAGGGTTCGACACATGCAAAGGTATAATCTAAAAATTATTTATGTAGCTTTTTTTTTTACTGGCGTTGCATGTTCATTCAAAATTTCAAGTTGATACATTTTTGGAGTATTGGTCGTTTGCATATAAAAATCATAGTCACCTTCCCAACACTTGCCCCCTTCGGGTAAGGTCACTCGAAATTTTTAAGATCTTTGTCCATAATGGTCTCAAATATGGAAAAAAATCGGGGAAAGTGAGCAGGGATAATGAAGTACCCCACTTGTGTCCCCTTAACTTAATGATGCAATATAATCTGGATGGTACTAATTTTTGTATTTTTATTTCTTTCCACAGCCAGCCTATTCGTACATAGCTTTGATCACGATGAGTATACTACAAAGTCCCCACAAGAAATTGACACTTTCTGGCATTTGCGAGTTTATCATCAACAGATTCCCATACTACAGGTGAGTGCATTTGGACAAGTTACTTAATTCTGTGTCATTAATTGGGTGGACGGATTTAGCGATACAATAATCTGTCGAATATGCTAATCTCTCGTCCAATTCACTATTATGATATGATGCCGCTTTTTTAGTAATATTACATAATAATATGCAATCAAGTCTTGGATAATATTTTGGCAAATAAAACTTTAGTGTTTGCATAACTCAACGAAATATTTATTAGTGATTATATGATGCATAATTTCGATTAAATTTACTCATGATCTCATTTCGACGGTATGTTTATTGATTTTTTATTGTCCATTTTTCAGAGAAAAGTTTCCAGCTTGGCAAAATAGTATTCGCCACAATTTAAGGTCAGAAATTGTATAATTATGAAACATACAATTTTATAGTTTGCATATAATTTTAATTTGATTTATTTCTGAACGCTCCCTATGTAGTCTCAACGACTGTTTTATAAAAGTAAGTAGTTTTACGTGATTTTATTTACCGTGTAAGATTAAGATACATATGGACATGCATACCGTTGCGAGTAAAAATTAATATGGAGTAAAGCCCTTAAAATTTTGCAAAAAGTCAAATCGCACAAGTTACTGATTGCCATTTACAGCGTTTCAGGTTTTTACTGCACATTAATTTTGAACGAATATGTGGTAGTTACCCAGTACCCACTCCCACAATCCTCGAATATTTCATAGTTTAGTAGTATTTTGGACTTAGGCTAGATTGGATATTGCGTCACAGCTTTCTCTTTTTGTAAAAGTTCATACTTTCACCCAATTCATGCAGCATAAATCTATGTGCAATGTCAAAAGTAATGTTACGAGCAATATCACGAGAGAAAGTCTTGAGTCGCATAGAAGTCTTGCGACTCAAGACTTTCTCTTTGAGAAATGATGTCAAGGGACGTTAGCAGCTGATATTGCCTGCTGGCGTTTCATGTTTCACGTTTTTAATGATCAGCAAAGATTTTTATAATTAGTTGTTTGTCTCTTAATTAATTGGGGATTGGCTGCATTTTTTCTAAATATGTAACCGATCAATGCATCAAAAATTCCTCTGCATTTAAAACACAACCCTTGTTTCCCTTGGGTATGACGTTTTCTGCCACTCGTAGGGTTACCTTATCTTTAAATTCAATCCATACGTTAGCGAGCTTCATTTGAATATATTGTATAGCATTAATCATGTGTGTATGTGTCTAACCAGATTCCACGCGAACCTGGTAATCCTGGGAAAGGAAATTACTGGACATTGGACCCCATGGCGGAAGATATGTGAGTCCCATCTCAACCACACCCAACATACACAACATATGCATATAGATACATTTACACATATTAACTCATCCACTTATTCCCCAAGGTTTGACAATGGGTCCTTCCTCCGCCGGCGGAAACGGTACAAACGTCCCATGTCTCATTTAAGTCATCACCACCATCATCACCACCACTCTCCCCACCACCCCCACAACATGCACCCTCACCACCCAATGGCCGACTTCTTCACAGCCGCTGCACTATTCCATCAACAACAGCAGCAACAGCAACAACAACAAGGCGGAGGTGGAAATAGCGGAAATTTCCAACATCCAGCTTTCTTTTCCGCCAATCCTTCCCCCTTTTCGACAAATCCTCCACCATCGTCCCTCCTGGAGGTAAATTTGTTCCCCTTTTTGCACCAATTTCCCCCCACATCAGCTTCTCGACCAGCCCTTTTCCCCTCACCGGACACCCTGAGAAGACTACTCCCACCATTTCCGCTTCAAGTCTCACCCCCACCACAACCCCCACCGACGTCATTATCCTTACAGCAGCAGCAGCACGACCACAACACCCGAGACGACGTTATCACCACGGTTATCAGTGACGAGGAGCAGGAGGACGAAGAGGATGAAATCGAGAGGGAAAGTCGACGAAGAAAAATAAGTTATGAAACCAATCTCAAGGCGGGTTTCTCCATTGAGAGGCTTATTGGAAATTGTGGGAGTGGTGGAAATAATGAATCTGCCACACGAAATGGTAAGGAGAGGGAGAAATTGTTGCGTAATTTGACAACAATTGGGGGCAGTGGGGGTGGTAACAGAGGGAAAAGGTCGAGTAGTAACCTTACAAATATTAACAATTCCTCGTCAGCATTTCTCCCCGTGGGCGATGGGGGCTCGTGGAGGGAGTGATAGCAATAAGAAGAAGCAGTTTTAGTCATAATTGATGAAATGGTTAATGATAATTAATACTTGTTTATTCGTCGTGACGCATGTTATTGTGATACTTTTTAATTAATTAATTAATGTCCTTAATTAATTAATTTATCTCCATATTTTTTATTCCAATTACTTATGTATGTGTGTATTGCGAAACAATCGGAGGTGGATCAGCGAATGGAATACTTTTAGTTTTACTTATTGTGAAATATGTATTCCCCAACTAATAATAAATACTTTGTAGATACTTAGAAATGTTGTACAGAAGAAGATAAGAGAACGAAATAAAAATGCAATCATGAAATTAAATGAATCGTTACTTAAATTCACGAAAATAAATCTGTGTCGTTCTCTTTACACACTGTTTGTACATCGTGACATGACTTAAAGAAGAATAAGAAGAGACCGTGAGATAATTTATTTTTGTATATTTTTATGTAGAGTATGCATAGTTTTAGTTAGTAGCACATGCATGCACACATAATAGATCAAATCAAAGCTCACTAAAACTAACGGGTGTTTGTTGCCTGGTTTAAGATTTGATTTCATGTGGCATATGTTATTCTGTTGAAATAAGTCTTGTTTAAAATATTTGCAACGTATTATGTAAACTTGGCTACTTTTATTATTGGAATTCCTCACCCTCAGATACATACAAAGTGCAGCACAGTGTATGTATCTCTGCCTTCTTTCCTTTATCTCTCACTCCCCTTTGATCTTGTTCTCTTCGGATGGATAACTAACGTTTTTTTGGGGCTTAACCAACACCAACACGACGGCAATATGTACACCAACTGCTCCGATGATAAGATACGAAATCATAATAGGGATCATGATGATGATGATCTGTTAAAAAAAGTTTACTTCAACAAAACTGAATAAATATGGGAGAAGGAAAAGGTTGAGATAGTCTCAAAATACCCCAATTTTTCTTACTTTCATATCTGCTCTGGCTTGACCCGAGGTCACCACATTATTAGAATTATTATATTATTATTAGCACAAAGAAGACACCCAGTAGTAAGTTTTGAAAAGTAAATAATATGTGTACATAGGCCTTACATTTATTTATTTATGCATCCCATTATGCATATCGGACCGGGCCTTTGTCCGATTTGACATTTATTTGAAATGGTAATAATAATATGTGTCACTTTTTGGATGGGTTGTTGATTTGTGGGGTTCATCCGACCGTATGGTCGGATGAACATCATTCATGTCGGTCGGTCTATCCCTTCCGTCGTTCAGGTAAGATAATCATTCTGCGTAAGTACAGTTTAGTCTAGTGAAATGTGAAATGGAGCCCTTTGATGATTTCTCGTGATGCTGATTTGTTTGGATTTATTGTGTTCTTCTCCTGGGTCGGCGGCCAGCTAGATATCCAGTCAGGATGGATAATAGTAATAATAGCATAATAATAATAGGGGTACACCATACTTTCATGTTTTCATAATGTGTGTATGTGTATCTGTACAATGTTGTTGTGATTTTGGATTCATCTCACATTTACTGTGTGTGCAGAATGGTGAAATGATTCAATAAGTTTTACTTTACTCGACGTCGGAAAATATTTAGTGAAGGGATTGTGATGATATTTATACATACAACATTTAATATTTGTTTGTACTTTGAGAAGGAAGATGAAAATAAGGCCAAAGCAGCGGCCGCCCTTTTTATTTCATTATTGGTAAAGATTAACCAAACCCGACGGGTTTACTCACCTGGATGGATGGATGAGCGAAATATTAGTATTATTATACATTTATTACCCACGAGAGATAACTGCTCGTCGTGTATCCTAAACTCTGCGCTGTTTACTCTAATAAATGTAAATCACCCGAAATTTAATGCCTGTTAATCAGCATTGTGTTCGTAAATATGTATGACCAGAAAGTGTAAGGATACCTACCTAATTGGGCCATAAAAGACAAGAAAAAAGTGACGCCGCTTCGTCTCTCTCCTCAGAAAGGAATATTATTTTCTACCGATATTAAATCTACCACAGCACATTACTGACAAATTGGACTGGTTACTTGTTAGGCAGCTATTTCAAACAAGGTCTCAAATGTCGGACCGACACCAACCACGAAATTATTTAGGGGAAGTGAGAAAGCAAGAAATGTTGATGATTTTTCCTCAAAGCACTTCTCCAGAAGGGAAAAGAGATGTTTAACAAACATGTGTTTGTCTTTTAAATAAGAACCGACAGACCAAATGTTTTTTCCAGTCGATTGGAAACGAGACTAATAAGCGGTACAAATAAGTAAGTACATAGCTGGCTGGCTGCGCGGCTGTATGTATGTCCTCTCACTCACTCACCCTCATTTGTCACCTCGCTTACTGCATGTTGAGAAATGCTCATGTAAAACTAACGAGGTCTTTATTCTTATTAACGAGGAATACCAAGGAATGAATACATTTTGTTTTAAAAGAGCTCCCTGTGTAAAGAGAGAGAGAGAGGAGTTTAAACTAGCATATTTTTTTGGGATAGACCAATATTATTGGTTTCTGAGACGAGATGGGATGGATGTGGGAAACTCTCACTTTTCTTTTTGCTGTGTATTTGATGATGATGGGATGAATATACGGGTTGAGATTTTGAGAGAGTCTCAACTTGCCTCATTTTCCTTCAGCCGAGCAAGAGTCCTGCTCCCGAAGGAAGTTTGCACAAGCCAGAACAGCATTTTTGTGACCCTGTTACGTAAATTAACAAGTATGCATTAAGAGTGTAATCTGGGTTCTTTTTTAGTGTATTGTTATCTTATCTGGTGCACCCTTTTACATACAGTCGTAAAAAATGGATGCACTACTAATGCCTATCTTTTTGTTGCTATTAATACTGCACAATTACCTGGACAGTGATGATCGGAATGGCAGGATTGGTGATGATCGTGATGCCATCCACCAGTCTTAATTCCGCCAAAGAGACGACCCCAGCCTTGTGTTTGGTGATCATGAGGGTGAAGGATTTGGTCGTGGCGACGTCTTCATAAAGATAATGTGGGTTGTTATTAGTTAAAATTTATTATAAAATTTGGATTTGTTTGATAAGCTGTTATCAATTACCGGTAAAAGTGGAAACCTGCATTTTGCGAGGGTGGTTCCCATCCCGTCCAGCCGACTATGTTACCTTTTCCTTTGAAGAGATGGTTCCCACCGCCGTTGTGCCCCCAACCCACGCCGAGACCGAGGCCAGCCCCCTTTTCAGGAAAGAACTTGTCAAGAAAGGCGAGTGGAGATTTGAAATGGCAAGAACCTGGTTTTACGCTCACCCATCCTAACAGTTTTTCAGGATTAATTAGATAATTAAGGGTTTTTAATCAATCTAACTATATTATTATCATGTAATTTTAGTCAATTTTGGCTACAGAATTCCTACAAAACTTATTCATTTTGTCATACCCAACTGTGGTGGAGGTGGGTGATGAATAGGTGGTGGCGGGGGACGATGGGGTCTTGGCCATCCTACATTTCCCTGATGTTGCGGAATGATAAGTGGTGGACGATGTGGCAACGGCAACGGTCCCTGATTTACGCAGCACGGACCAGCAGAATGATACCCACCTCCGCCGTGACACGGTTGACTGTTAAAATGCCGAGGAAGAATGTTATGTTGTGAAGCTGACGCCGATAATTCTGACCCTGGCGACGACGCGGATGACCTCGTGACCTCGTTGTCCTCAATATTGTTATTACTATTCACATTGAAACTGTTGGGGGGCGGAAGTACGGTGTTGTGATGCTGGCTGGATGTCAACGACAAATCTGGGCGACTCGGAGTAAACTGAAGGTGGCGATCTTCCGAAGTTGCACCCACCACCAGGAAGGCCAGGAGATGATAATACAGGGTCATTTTTCTGAGATTCTAACAATTATGTATTGTTGCTGGATGAGTGGCAAAGTCACAACTGGTGACCACTTACCCAGAGAGGAGTCTCTTATTTGGATAATTATGTATAAATCAAGTTGTTGGTTTGGATTGGATGACCTACTGAATGGTGAAGAGGTAGGATTTCCGGTATATTTTATTTTATGGGATTTTACGATGGGCGTGGAGGAATACAAAAAAATGGAATGCGAGTTTATTATGAGATGAGATGAGACGAGGAGAGAGTTTTAGGCAAACATCCTTCCCCTCGTAAGAAACGAGACTTATTTTAAATATGCATAAATACGTTGCCGGAATTGCACAAATATTGCGACATGACGGCAAGAGCAACATCATCTTCGACTTCACCTTAAATACTTAAATTGTCATCGGGTCACGTCATATCTACGTATCTGTCTTAAGATTAGTTTGGTCATTCCCATTATGCGTCGTCATCATCTTATCGCAATGACCATGAAACCAAATTTATATATGCAGCTGACAAGTTTTTCCATTTTGTAATGTTCTTTTTTTAAATTTTGCGCATGAATTTGAAATAAGGAATTGTAAGGTTTAAACGGAAATTAAGGTTACATACATTATGTATAGTGTCTGTCGTATTCATATAATTATTTTTGCCCCCACAAACAACCCTATTGTAATTTGAAATCCGTAGCCACCTTTCCATCTCCAGATCCAACAGTAATGATCCCTGCTGCTCGTGCAAGATAGTCCATTTCCTCTGCAACCACAAAGAAAAAGACGAAAATGTCAAAAAATCCTTAGAATAAAATTCCAAAAATTTCAACAAATTGCAAACCACCTTTATATTTCCTATCCTTCTCGACCTTCAACGCCGCCTCCCTGGCTGGTCGTTCTTCTTCCTCTTTCGCCCTACGTCCTGTCTCCCGATTGCCTAAGACCTTATTTCTCTGGAATCCATAAACAAGTCCCAAGCTCAGCATCGTCCATCGCGATACCTGGAAAATAGTTTTAAACGGAAATAAAAATTCGGTTCGGAGCGATTTACATATACTTATTTAATCATCATATATTTCTATGTAGGTTCTCACACCTTGACAATTGCGTGCGACGCTTTGGGCACCGGAAGTGAAGACATTATGGTGTCTGAAAAATTCGTCAAAAACGTTCACATAGATATGTGGACGAAAGTGAGGAAATTCCTGCTAGATTTCTTCATTGCATAGCAACAAATTTTAACCCTTACAGAAAAATAAGTGATAATCACCACGTAAATGTGCAAATATAAATCTTTCAACCTTGCCAGTCAAAATTTGATGTCACACATGCATGCATTTGTTTTTTAAGTCAAATTCAAAGGTAACAATAATTTGTATTTTCTTCACTCGAAATCAGAAACCAACCTTTATAAAATTAATTATTGGAGAGGATGACACAATTGATAATTACGAAGTCAGTTTAGTGGCCAAATGATCTGAGACGTAAAAAAATGGCAACTACTTTTAATCTCACCTCCATCTTTACCACCATCGCCACGACCACGGCGAAAACTATTAATGACACTATTAATACTACAACGGCAAATCCGAAGCATGTATGCGAAGACTACACACAGAAGTGTACAAATCACAGTGCACTTGGCACCCTATGGCTCCCGATACTGCCTGGAGAGGACTTGTGGCGCCAGTGGATTCGTGGTATCGTCTACTTCTTGGCCCTCGTCTGGTTCTTCATCGGGGTGGCAATCGCATCTGACATTTTCATGAACAGTATCGAATATATTATCTCAAAATCTAAGACGGTAACTTGCACATTTAAAAAAATATGATGGAAATATTGTGGATTTTCAAACTCTATTTCCGACCTTTTAAGATCCCATTTGATGTCGGGAGTGGAGGAAAAGAATTTCAAACCACTATAAAAGTAAATGTCCGGGTGTGGAATCCTACAGTCGCGAATCTCACGTAAGATCTCCTCACATAGGTAAATTGAGAGTCCACAATTTAAAAGGTAGTGTTTCACAGATTGATGGCGTTGGGATCTTCTGCCCCCGAGATTCTCCTCTCTGTAATCGAAACGTTGAACCACGAATTCGTATCCCAACCGGGTGACCTCGGACCCGGAACTATTGTGGGGTCGGCGGCCTTTAATTTGTTATTTATTACGGCCGTATGTGTCATCGGAGTGCCGAGGGGAGAGATTAGGAGGATCGATATTTACAATGTGAGGCAATATCTTTTAAAATTATTGAATCGCGAGATATATCTGTAATCTGAGAGAGTGCCAGAATGATGCGATTTAACTGGCGATTTATTGTTGCGCGCTATAGCGGCAATTTGAAACTTACAACTTGCAATTTTTTTAGGTGTTCATCATCACAACGTTGTTTTCTCTTTTCGCGTACCTATGGCTCTGGCTCGTCCTAGAGGTTATATCGAAAGACGTGGTTGAACTCTGGGAAGCGCTTGTGACTCTGTTCTGCTTTCCTGGTCTGGTCATGATCGCGTGGTGGGCCGACAATCAGTTCTGTTTCAATCCGAGGAAGAATTTGAGAAAGAGTTTGGTCGAAAAGGCGACCGAAATTCAGCGAGAGATGGACGGCGGACAGGAGGAAAGCGCGACACCGAGTGAGTTTAATACCGGAAATGGATAAATTACCGATTATTGACAATTTACCACGTAAATCTATGTAGGTCTACTCAGAGGCGATGAGAATCCTCTTTACAATTCAAACGGTGAAATCAACTCGGCTGCATTGCTCTCATTTTACAAAGAGATTCGTGGTAATGCCGAACTCACGGATGAGGAAGCCGCGTCCCTCGTGGCGTACAAGTAATATTAAATTTGCATAGCGGACACAAAGTTATGGGATATTTGAATAAATTCAGATTCGGTTTTAAAGATTGGTCCAGACACGACGCCATTCTCGTTTGTGGTATCGAATGGGGGCTTGTCGAGCGTTGATGGGGTCAGTCAAATTACAGGTGGGTACATTTAGTGTTTGCGTACTACTACTATTATTTTTTTAGTAATATCCTTATTAATTTGCATACTAATTAATTAATTACTTAATTAAGCCCGCCCTGAACGAGAAGCTACAACAAGTTTTCAACATGATCAACGATTTTGAGAAGAAGAGACCTTCCGCAGCCCTCACCGTGATAGAAGTGAGTCCGGAAATGCTGCACAAAAAAGCCATCTTTGATTTTCAGGCTGCATCGTTCTCGGTCCCGGAAAACATTGGAACTCTCACAGTCACCATTTTACGAACTGGCAGGGTCGACAACGAGGTCACCCTGAGAGTGTTGAGTATCGAGGGCACGGCGAAAGAGGGTAGAGTAAATATATTTTCAGATTTTTGGTCAAACTAAATGTCAACCTCTGATCAATTATCTTGCAGGTTCCGACTATGAAAAGGTCGATGTTAAAGTCGTTTTTGAGGTAAGAATAAATAGTTTATTATTATTATTAGGTTCAAAAATCACTAATTCCCTATCACTGATTCCTTCAGCCCTTCGTAAATGAGAGGACCGTCGATATAAAAATCATCGACGACAACCAAGCTGAGCCCGATGAGAGTTTCTTTCTCCGTTTAACCGTCGAAAATGGTCTCATGCGTGACGACGCTATGCTCGGTCCAACCCACACGATGGAAATCACTATCGTCGACGACGACAGTATTCATATGCTTATGACGACGCAGCAAAAATTAAAAAAAAAACAACAATAAAATTCTGACCGTTGCTTGTTTATCCAGATCCAGGAACAATCTCATTCGCCAAGAGGGGAATGCTCGTTTCCGAAACGACGAGACAAGTCGACGTAGAAGTCGTCCGAACCAATGGCGCCGACGGGATTGTGTCCGTCAAGTGGAAAACCGTACCAGATCCGATGGGAGGAGTAAAGCACCCCACAGGAATGGTGGGAAAGTTGACCTTCCAGCATGGAGAAGTGAGTCAAAATGGGCAAATTGAGAGCGCAAATTAGTTACGATTAGTGTCATTTATTTATTTTTTGTGGGTGCAGAAATCCAAGCTGCTCCACATCCCCCTCTTCCAGGACAACAATCAGGACAGAAGTGCCGAGACGTTTGACGTATTTCTGACCGAGACCGAGGGTCGAGCCCTGATGGGGAAAATGGTCAAGGCGTCCATCACGATCTCTGACGATGCTGCATTTCAGGACACGGTGAACAAGGTTGTTGAGCTGGCTGCGGCCGAAATGGAAATCATCTCTGCCCATAACACGATCGGGGACCAGTTGATTCAAGGTAAATAAATAAATAATTAAGTTTTCTATTATTTGTTACTATTATTCAAAAGAATTAAATTTAAAACGTATGTTATTTCAAGCATTCAAAGTTGGGGATGACGATGAGCCAACGAGGATGGATTATGTGATGCATTTGGTGAGCGATAGTTTTTTAATGTCTTGAAGTATTAATGAAGCGAATTTTTTGGCTTAGATTTGTCTCCCGTGGAAAGTGCTGCTTGCGCTGATCCCACCACCGAGTTATTTGGGAGGTTGGCTCTGCTTTTTAATCAGTTTGTTCACGATTGGTGTTTTGACCGCGGTTATTGGAGATATTGCGACCGTTTTTGGCTGTATTGTCGGACTCAAGCCGACCATCACGGGTGAGTTATAAATTTGTTTCGCTGGTGAAAATGAAAAGTACATGTGACCTTTAACCAATGGTAGCTATCACCTTCGTCGCCCTTGGGACGTCTCTGCCTGATACTTTTGCCTCCATGGCGGCCGCAAAACAGTAAGTTTAAATAGGAATAAGAATTTTGCAGCTAATGATATCTCTTGCATGCATTCATATCCATAATTTTTGTAGTGACGACACTGCAGACAATGCAATAGGAAATGTAACGGGCTCAAACTCGGTCAACGTCTTTCTCGGACTAGGTCTCCCGTGGACGATGGCAACAATTTTTCACGCAGTCAGGGGCACGCCGGGTGGTTATAATGTACCCGCCGGATCGTTAGGATTCTCTGTCCTGGTTTATTCCGCGGTTGCAATTGCTGCGGTTGGACTCTTGACAGCGAGGAGATTTTTGAAGGTTTTTGGAAAAGCGGAACTGGGTGGGTCTACGGGACCAAAGATTATAACCTCATTGCTCCTAGTAGGTAAGGTCACAGGTTGAAATTATTAAGATGAAGGATAATTTTAAAGGCTTCTATTTTTGGATAGGACTTTGGCTGCTGTATGTGACACTGTCGTCCCTCGAAGCGTATACGATTATCAAATGGGTCGAACATGCGCAATGTTAGATGACGGGATTGATAATAGGGACACGATTAAACTACTAGTAGCGTACCTAATTGGGAGTGGTTTATATACATAATTAGTGCTTGATTATGACTGGGGTTTCAAAATAACATATAAACAGTTTGGTTGGACCATATGAAATATACTGAAGTACTTTCATTATTATTATTATTAGCTTATTTCAGCTTCTTGATTTTTAAGGATGATTTCTTTTACACGTTTAGTGAGGCTGGACTCATTGAGATTGCGTCCTGAAATTGTATACGATAATTTAACATGATAAAATAATAATTGAAATTGATAGAATTTTTTGTAAAATTACCGATAAGAACAAGCTGATTGGTGACAGGATTCTGACACGAATTTGCTGCAAGTGGGGTCAGGTCATACGTCTCGTTGACTCCTTGTACCATAAGGATCTCGGGAGTTCCGTCGTTTCCATCAATTTCAACGACGCCCTAAATATAAAATTTATTAATTTTATGCATTGAACCTTACTTGTCCAGAAGCTATAGTTCCTGTGACACCTTGAGACGCCAGATTTCCTGTTGTTGGGGATCACTTGTAGATTTCTCTTCCCATAAAATACTTTGAAGCAGGGAGTCTAACTCTGATCTGGTCCAAGGGGTGGGAAGTGGGAGGCACAACGTCCCCACTGTTTGATCAAGATGTGTGAAAAAAGGGGTTGATTGGGATGAGATTTTTTCTAGTCTGGAAATTAAACAGCACAATTAATTAGAATATTAAGTAAAACATAAAGTTTGCTATATACAAATTCATACCGTTGCTGGTTTATCCCTTCGTATGCATTAAGGTCCAAAATACTAGAAAGATCAACCCTACAATACAAATTAGTTTGAATTAATTGCATTATAAAACCATTTTGTAATTAATGATGATGCTCGACCCACTTGCAAAACTGCGTGAGATGAAGGGCTGCTGTAGAATTGATGGCTTGAATTGCACTCTTCACCTTCGTTAAGGCCTCGTTAGGAACGAGGTCAGTCTTGTTCAACAGAATAAAATCGGCGAGACCAACCTGCCTGAAAGAAAATTACAGATTTAGACTTGTGTGTGATTATTACTACCTTTACAACTTAAAGTATTCCTCCGAACCTCACTGCGGCAGAGACTTGAGACGGAGATGACGGAACTTCGCCCAATTTCTGCAGCCCATACTTGGCATCTATTACGGTAATTATCCCGTCGAGATAAACATCCGCTCCGAGTTCTTTGTCTAACCAAAAAAGCGTCGCGATAGGACCAGGATCCGCCAGGCCGGTCGTTTCTAACAAAATGTAGTCAAACTTGCCCCTCCGTTGCATCAATTGTTCGATAGCCCTGACTCCATTATCCCTGAAATTAAGATAATTATCATGTATTAACTTAACTACTCAAGTAACTAATTGAACGCAATTAACTCACTTACTTTACTGAGCAGCATAAACAGCCATTCCTCAACTCTAGCCATTCTTCATACAAAGCACCACCCACTCCGACCGAAAGGGCTTTTTCCCCACTGGATTCGCCCGCAAATTCGTTAAGAATGACGGCGATTTTCTTGTCGTGTTGTTCATGAAGGATGTAGTTCAGGAGGGTGGTCTTTCCAGCTCCGAGGTAGCCTGAGAGAGAAAAATAAATTTTAAATCACACAAAATTTCTGTGCCATATACAGTCTGTGTAACATTTTGAGTGAATTTCTAATTAAATGTCGACCGACATATATATTTACTGACCGGTAAGAATGGTGACCGGGACGGGTGGATTGCCTCCGAGTGGGACTAATTCCGGGACCTCGTCGTCGTCGGTCATGTTTTTTAAATATTTGAAGAAGAAGAATTCAAACAAGAAGAATGCAGAAATGTGGAAAAACACTCGACAGTGGATGCAAAAGTTAGTCGCGCTTTGCACTGATGGGAAAAAAGACCATATTGATACCAAATCATGGAAGCGTCTCATCTTTACATTTATATTTGGCATGCATTACATTCATGAATATATATGTTTTAAATTCATGATTACATTGGATTGGATTTTACCTCATGTAATTCCATAGTTGACAGTGTAATTCTCACTAATCCTAAATGAACACAGTGTAGGGAAGTACATTTAGTTAAACGTGTAGTCAAATCTTTGACAAAACTTGATCCGCAACTTTACCGCATCGTTATAGTTCATTCCATTTTATGGCATATTGAGCAATCTATATGCATACTTCTTATTGATATTAGAGGATGAACTTGCGATAAAGTAACACTATTGCTTATGTACACATAAGTCTGTGCTAATTTCACCGTCAACTTTTTGGCCATTTTGCTAAAGACGACAAAACATGTGTTTAGCTTGGACTGGTTAAATTGATGAAATGATTTTACTTTAGTCATTAATTTGCATGTAGTCTTGAGACAACGATGTGGTCCTTCTTTCGTGGTCAACTTTTATCACCGTCCCTACGCCACATCGCCACGCGAAGATACGAATCCACCAGCACGATAACCAAGGATGCAGCAACTCAACTAAAATCGGCGTACGATGTGGTCATCATTGGAGGAGGTAGACGAGATTAAAAGTCTTGCTCGTTTTGTCCTAACAAACATTTTTATGACCCAGGTCACAATGGGCTTATCAGTGCCGCTTACTTAAAAAAGGCTGGTCTCTCTGTGGCCGTCCTTGAACGGAGGTATGAAGTTAAAATTATCGTTAAAATTAAGCAAATTTTGTGTGTCGAACGGGGACAAATTTGTTCAGGGATGTTCTCGGTGGGGCGGCAGTTACAGAGGAAATCGTGCCCGGGTTCAAGTTTTCTAGAGCTTCGTACCTTCTCAGCCTGCTCAGACCGTTCATCATCGAGGACCTAAAGCTTAAGGTATTTTTATAATTTGTCTGTAGTTTAGTTAGATTAAGAATTTTTTCAATGGTAGGAATTTGGTTTGCGTTTTCATCTCCGGAAACCATTCAGTTCTTACACCCCGATTCGTGCCAGTGAATGGGGCTCATTTCCGGCTAGGTCCCTTCTCCTGGGGGGTCAAACCATTAAGGAAAGTCAGGCTCAGATTGAAAAGTTTTCTAAAAAAGATGCCACCGCATACGGAGCGTATGAAGAGGTCATGGCTAGATTTGTCAACGCTGTTGTACATCTGCTGGACCAGGAGCCACCTCATTTCGGTTCTGAGGGAGGAATATGGAACAAAATGAAGAGCCTGAAGCCATTACTTCAGTAAGATTACCAAAATTTGACGTGAAGAAGTAATGTTACGCTACTTCGGTACGTGTGTCGTTTAAATCGTTATTTTTATTTATTAGAGCGGGACGTTGCATCGATTTAGGTGACCTTCCTCGTCTCCATCAACTCTTAACCGCACCAGCGTCTCGCGTTTTAGACTCGTGGTTTGAATCTGAACCTTTAAAAGCGACTCTGGCGACTGACGCCTTAATTGGAACAATGTCCGGGCCAAACACGCCAGGAACGGGGTAAGGAAATTATAGTAATATAATATATAAATATAATATAAATATAGTAATATATTTTAACTGAGGAGAGAAGTATACATTGAAGAACATTTAACAATGTTAAGGATGTGATTAGATATGTCTTGCTCCATCACATCATGGGGGGCGTAGATGGGGAACCTGGAGCGTGGGCCTACCCTGAAGGAGGCATGGGAGCGGTTAGTCAAGCTATAGCGAAAAGCGGGGCAGCGTTGGGAGTCGACATATTTACCGGACAGGTTAGTGTCTGGTTAAAAATTCACTTGTAAATATATGTATCGTCAATTAAATGTTGAGAGATTAGAGTTTAAATTGTTTGATTTTTCAACCAGGAAGTGGACAGCATTCAATACAAGGATGGTTCTGCTGTGGGCGTCTTACTAAAAAAAGATGGCAGAGTTATCACCGCGAATCGTGCTGTATTTTCCAACGCTACGCCACAAGTCACATTTCGAAACCTGACTCCCAAAAAGTCTGCCGTGTCCTTGTTCGGCCAGGACTTTATGGGGGCGGTGGATCGCATCGATTACACGAGTCCGGTCACGAAAATTAATGGTACTCAAGCTTATTCCTAACCTTCTAAAAAAATATGCATTTTCTTAAAACATCATATTCATATTTTAGTTGCTGTGAGTTGCCTCCCTAACTTTATCGCCGACCCGAACAACACAACCACTCCCGACCTGATAAGAGACCACCATAAGTGCACCGTGCATCTCAATTGTGAATCCATGTCGATTCTTGAAGAATCATACACATCTTGCATCGGAAGTCGCGTACCGTCAAAGAAACCCATGATCGAAATGGTGATTCCGTCCAGTTTGGATGGCACCCTAGCTCCAAAGGTGACACAAAACTAGATAAATAATGTGAAGAAGAAGAAGTTCTTATTTTAAGCTATTTATTAATTCAGGGGGCTCATGTCTGCCTCCTATTCACACAGTACACCCCTCACACGCCATCAGGTGACCATATGTTTGTCTTCTAATGCCGATCTAATTTATAGAAATTTTAATCTAATTTAAGAAAACTATGTCACTATTTATTAGACGGAAGTTGGGACGATGTAGCTTACAAAGAAAAATATTGGGACGCCGTGGCTTCCGTTGTTGAAGAATATGCGCCAGGATGGAAGGCCAGTGTTGTTGGGAAGGAAGTTCTCACTCCCGTCGATTTAGAGAGAACTTTCGGTCTCACAGGAGGGGTAAATAATTCTCCAACTAAACGAGGTCAAAGGTTATAACTTGTTTATCTTCATACAGAATATATTTCACGGAGCCATGTCAATGGATCAATTATATTGGCTGAGACCCTTCCCAAATCCTGGAGGAAATAAGCAGTTCAACTTTCGATTCCCTGCCACCCCGGTAGAAGGATTGTATCTTTGCGGGAGTGGGAGTCACCCTGGGGGTGGGGTGATGGGGCTGCCAGGCTACTTAGCGGCCAAGACGTTACTTAAAAGTCCTGGGAAGAAGATTAAGAACATAAATAAATAGTTCATAAATAATTTAAATGGTCATGAACCATTTAAATTAGGTTAAGGAAAAAATCCAATTGTAAACTTGTCCCTTTTAAATATATATTTAGGATTAGTGAAGTAATTAACGGTTAGCGAAAAAATTAATAAGAAATTGTTAATTGTGGTACATACATAATGCAAATATATATATAAATGAGTCATTCATGAAAATTCATGTCTATATTTACGTCATGAAATTGTGGTTGCATTTTCCACATCTTATATAAACAAAACCTAACGGACGGATGTAAGAATGAAATACGACACTTACGTTTGTCCACAAAAGATTCAGCTCGTTCTGTTTAATAGCCTACATGTATAGATCCTGTATATCAGTTGCTTCTGTAGTTTGGCTACCTCATGTAAACGCTCAGGAGGGGAGCTTGCGAGGTTGATAATAACAGATCCTGATGCCCTTTGGATATGTGGTAGGGTCCTATGAGTGTACTAAAACCCTGAAGTGGTTTGACTCCATAGCCACATTTGCGCCCGCCACACCCACTCAAAAATGCCCAAAAAACGCTTTCACTCCAGGTTTCACTCATTCAAATCCACGCCAAAAATCCAATTTTACTCGGATTTTGAAATTTCTTTCACCATTACACTCCCAGATAGTTGCTTTCTTCAATCCAATGTCAAACTCAATTTTGATGATGATTATTTCGCAGGCATAATTTGCGTTGTGGATTACTACAACAATGCTCATTCAGAATTTTAAATTTTAAAAATACTAATAATTTCGAAAATATTGAGTTTGATATCGAATTGAAGAAAGCAACTATCTGGGAGTGTAATGGTGAAAGAAATTTCAAAATCCGAGCAAAATTGGATTTTTGGCGTGGATTTGAGTGAGTGAAAACCGGAGTGAAAGCGGTTTTTGAGCATTTTTGAGTGGGTGTGGCGGGCGCAAATGTGGCCATGGAGTCAAACCACTTCAGGGTTTTAGTACACTCATAGGACCCTACCACATATCCAAAGGGCATCAGGATCTGTTATTATCAACCTCGCAAGCTCCCCTCCTCAGTCCGTCCGTTTACTTGCACTGTACGTCAGAATCGTATGGACGACAGACATGAAAATTAATTTCTTGTTAATCGACTTAAATTTAAAGCTTAATAATAAAAATTAAAGCTTTAAAGCGTAGTCGAGTTTGCTACTCGACTATAATCCCAATCGTTCATATGTAAAGCATGAATTAGTTTCATTTGTATTTTTCTAACATTTAACAATTGTTGCATTATTGCTACACAGGTAATGTAAATTCATTAATATCACTGAATGATACATATTGGAAGCTTGTAGGAAGCTTGTACATAAAAAGATAAAGTCAAAGCTAAGCAGAATCAAGAGTCGTCGATGGGAAATAATTGCGAGTAGAATAGAACTTCATGCAGGTTAATTACATATATACAGAGAGTTTTGGGCAAAATTGAGAATCGTCGACATCATAATGCAAGAGATTGGAGAAATTCGCAAGCACGACATTCTTATCTGAGTCCGTCTGGTTTCTGTCCCGTTGGTTGAGGACTCTTTGATGCTGAAACAAGACTTGACGCTCAATGTGAAATTGACCAATTCTGTCAGTCTTCTGGTCAAACAGGTGAAGGTAGACCTCCCATGCTTGTTCCCCCTAAAAAAAACAGGGAAAATCATATTAGACTCATTCATAATAAACTAATTAATAAAATCCATTCCAAATTAATATTTTTTAATTAGGTGTTTTACATACATCAATCAGGAAAGGTAGCTTGAAGTGCACGACATGTGGTTTGTTGTTGCTTAACTTCCTTAGAAGATCTCCTTCTTCCTTCTTCCAGGGCTGGTCGGCATCCAAATTGCGATATCGAACTTTGCAGCGAATGGCTTGAGCTGGCAGCTTGTAGAGCAGGTGGCGTCGAAGATATCGAATGTCATTGATCGATACGGAACGAATATCCCCATAGTCGAAAAGTTGTACCTGTAAAATAAAATAAAATAAAATTATATATATTTCCAATTTACTTTACCCAAATTATAATTCTGTCTTATCTTACTTTGAATTTTTCATCAGGCAAAATTGAGATAATCTTTGCTCGATGAAACTCTCCGTTGAAGAGAACCGCACCGATGAAGCCGGGAACGAGATGACCCTTCCATGGAATGCTGATCGACGTTTTCTCTCTCCTGTTGACCTCTTGAATGTCTGCAAATTCCTTCCTAAAGAAATACAATAATACAATAATAATAATAAATATTTGTATAATATAAAAGTCTAAAAGGACTAAATAATAAATTTAACTACACGTACTGCATGTCAGCCATCAATTTCTCCAAAGTATTCCAGGTTTCACAGGGATTGAGATAAAATTCCCCCGGTGTGTCGACGTATCCCATCAGAGCGGCATAATATCTTCCAGTGAGGACCAAGTCGGACATCGTTTTTGGTCTGTCGCTAGGATTTACGAATCCGCCTCGATCACGAACTTTGCTGAATCCGAATTGCAGTCGTGTCCATTCTTCTTCGGCTTCTTGGTGGATCATGATGCGTTCCAACTCTTCTTGCGCTTGTTTCATCATTTGTTCCGTCTCCATTAGTGCTTCAGTGGTTGCGGGGGGCGTTGTGGGTTCGTCGACGTCGAGGGGTAAAACGATGGCCTCACGATGTTCGGATGAACAAGAAGAAGACGACGATGGTCTGGACGGGTCTGATAGAACAGCTGCTGACGAGTCCTCTTCTACCGTCGAAGTAGTTCCCACCTCTTCAACATCCACAGGTAAACTTGGTTCAGCTTTGTCCACCCAGTCGGCAATTTTATTGAAATCCATTTCGATTTTTAGAATCCAGCACTACTAAACAATTGATGATTTGATTGGTGATGATTATTAACTTCGTAATTGAAAATGTCTATTGATGTCTTTGTATTTTTCTTGGAAAAATTGGGAGAGAGCAGTGATGAGGTGTGCACGGCTCGAGATCTGGCGAGAGAATGAGACTGCTGAAGGAGGACTGTCTTTGTCTTAATGATGCAATATCAGATGTCAGCAGGAGCAAGCAAGCAATTGTGAAAGTTGACCTTGGTGTGCCTGTGGGAGTGACCAATCAATCACTCAGATCGTGCAAACAAGCACAACTTACTTGTGCATCATTTAGTCAGTCAGCAAGCAGACACATTTTGCAATATCATTATCCAGCTAATCCAACTATTAGTAAGATTTTAGTTTGTATTTTTGAATTCGAAATTTTTAAATTTTTTTCTTGAATGGTCAAACTGCTGGTGAAGGTTGTTAGATAAGCACTTCCGCTACTTTGTTATGCACGTTGTTATTACATTAGTTTTAGTTCGTATGTACGATTTTGTCCAGTTTACTTCCCTGTTGTTGTACTTGTACTTGACGTTATTGTGGTACACAAAGTTTGGGTGGTAATTACACATATTTTTTTTGCATAAACATCCTCTCTTGGTAAAATTGGCAAGAATGTATTATTTTTGAGTCAATGGACTCATATAGTGCAAACATTGATAGTCCAGCTCCAATTTCTACAAATAATGACTAATCTAGCGTGTAATACCTCCCAATACGCAAATTTACATGAAAACCATTAACTAAATAGTACTTTTATTTATTTTACTGGACACGAACATCAATGCAAAATCACATTGTGCATGTGGATACGAGGAAAAAGGCTTATCAATCATGAACAGATTAATATACAGACAATTGCATGTGTAACATATCATACCAACTTTTCAAACACTTTCGTGCTAAATCAAACCTCAGTCATATGTAAATGGATATATGTAGGACTCAATTATTATTCGTACATAAATCCCATAGATCTATGTATCGGTAAATCCGTACTCTTCAGCTAAAATAAGTCAATCCATCATTGCTTAGGTCGCCATCATCATGAAAACAACAAAGTAGTGCAGTGGTTTAGTAGCAGTAGTGGTCAGTAGTCGAACTTATCAAATCTCAGAGTCAGTCAGCCAGTTGTGCAAATATCTATTTTTTGTAGGGGATGAATTAATTAGTTTGGGTTATTAATAGTGTTTAAACGACTGCTAAAAAATAGCTTAGTGTTATCCATGGGGGAATTATATAGCTGAAAAATGAGTAATATACATAATTTTAGTGAAAATCGTGGCAGTGGTCCGGTGTACAATTCCGGGGACATTGCTTGGATCCTGTCATGCACGACCCTCGTTTGGCTCCTGGTATGCGTTAATTTAATAACTAAATTTTCTAAATTATGATAACATCAAAAATTAAGCTTCCTGTTCTCTAAGATCCCTGGGATCGGATTTTTCTACTCTGGCATGGCACGATCGCGGAGTGCCTTATCATTAATCATCTTGTGCTGTTGGTCCATTGCCGTAGTCTCAATTCAGGTGCGTTTAATAGCTTTCAATTAAATAAGAAACTTATGAGATTAGCATTTATGTATCAATCGCAGTGGTTCTTATTCGGCTACTCGTTGGCATTAAGCGAAGGGAGCAAATGTCCCTTTATTGGTGGGTTCGGCCGTGTCCTTCTCTACGGGCTGGATGAACCCAGTGATATCGGGGAGGATGGAGGAGGCAGAGTTGTACCGGAAGTACTTTTTTGCATCTATCACTCCATGGTGGCTGGAATAACGCCTGCCCTCGTCGTGGGAGCAATCGCGGAGAGGGGTCGGTTTCTTCCAACGGTAAGTAAACGAATAGCTGATACAGATTGGTGGCGTTTGGGGGAAGTGATTATCAGAGTGTAGCTTATTGCACAGGTTGTATTTATGCTATTTTGGACTACTTTGGTGTACGATGTCCTTGCGTATTGGACCTGGGGGCAGGCTGGGTGGTCAAACCAGTTGGGAGGGCTGGACTTTGCTGGGGGCACGCCAGGTGGGTACTTTAGAACCAGATTATGCAAAATTTTCGTAATTTACAACCATGAAGAAAGAATTGATTTAAAATTACAGTTCACATCGCTTCCGGCGCAGCTGCTATAGGTGAATATAAATATAACTGAATAGCTAAACACTATATAGTTTATAAACTGAATATTTTAAATAAAACTATTAATATACTTTCCGATAGCTTATGCGATGCAGCTCGGGGAGAGAGAGGGGCGGCACGTTATCAATTATAAGGTATTATTAATCTCATAAATTGGATTAATTTGGCAACAATTTTTATATACATTTTACCTTACAGCCTCACAATTTGGTCCAAGTCGTTCTTGGGACATCACTCATGTGGTTTGGCTGGTTCGGATTCAATTCAGGTAAAACACCCCGGCCTCCTCCCTACGAGAGTGGTGGTTTTATTCTAACATTATTATTGAATTTGATTCAAGAGATTTTTATAATTTAGGAAATGCAAAGGGAGCGAACGCCAGAGCAGCGATGGTACTGCTAGTGACGAATTTATCAGCGTCATTCGGTGGGATCACCTGGGCATTAGTGGATTACAGGAAGAACAAATCGTTTTCTGCGTTGAGCTTCTGTTTCGGGGCGGTTGCAGGTATAAAATTGAAACCTTAATGCGTCGATTGTCTTAAGCTTTTTGGAATTCAAAAGTTATGCTCAAGTCTTTATAAGCTAAAAGTTTAAGAAATCGGGAAACATTCAAAGCTATGAAAATTCATAATGATTGATGGTAACAATCTCAGGTCTCGTCACTATTACGCCCGCGTCCGGGTTTATCCGTCCAGCCTCTGCGCCAATATTTGGTATCGTTGGTGCCGTGGCATGTCGCTGGGCCTCTGAGCTAAAGCATATCATCGGAGTGGATGATGCACTCGACGTCGCCAACGTCCATGGAGTGGGTGGCCTCATAGGAACCCTACTTACAGGCGTCTTTGCGGAAAGTGGGATGGCCGCTTTGGACGGGATAACGACGGACATTCGGGGGGGTTGGATTGATGGAAACTGGATCCAGGTGGGAATTCAGGCGGTTAACTGTGTCGCCGGTGGAATCTGGTCTTTTGTCGTGACGTATGGAATTTTATGGGTTATGAATAAAATTCCAGGGTTAGAATTAAGAGTTGACGCTGCGTCAGCCAGGTTGGGCTTGGACAAGGGCGAAATTGGCGAATGTGCGTATGAACGAATTGCTCCTGCTCCTCCGGGTAGTGAAGGAACGGGGTCAGATCCGTAATTAGTAATTAATTAATTCACAAATTTTCTTATCCACACATACATCAATATTTTAAATTACGTATGTACATACATAAAATTTCGCATTAGTTTAGATTTTTTTACGTAATTTTATTCCATGTATTATTTTATTTACAACCAAATCAATTTTTAATAAACAATGTTTATATTATTTTTTGTGGTGTCATTTTTATATGTTTGGTTTAATTATCAATTTGAAATAATGATTTTAAATGGCATGTGACACGTCATGCGACGTATCTCTTTTCCTTATCTTGCATGAATCTCTCCCTGCTAAATGCACTTTATCTTATCAATCCTTGTTATGCTTTTTATGCTGTCTTGCATCAGTCACACACTCAAATCATGCGCCCATGCCGTAGGTATTCCACTATTTCTATCCTTTCCACAACTGTGGTGACAATTGACTTTTTGTCAGGACAAAAAAACAACGGCCCATTAATTAATAAGTCATCATGCGAGGTCACTTGTTCTTGTTAATTCTTTTGGCCACCGTGACCTTTGTCATCGGCCATAAGGAAGGTGTCTGCCCGAAAGACATCCAATTCTACGGGCAGGATGGGTCCTCGACAAATATTACTCTAAGCAAAAAATGTTCCAGAGTCAATGTCTACCTCGCCGCCCCCGACTATTTGTGGTACAGCCTTAAAATCGTCCTCAAATCATTTTCGTGTCCCAAAAACGACATTACCTCCGAAATTAGGCTGTCGACCCATAGCGTGAGTATAAAAATCAATCAAAAAATGCAAATTGTTACTCTGTAAATACCCGGGTATTATAAATTATTCAGGGTCAGTGGACCTGCAACTCTACAATCAATTCTACAGCAAAAGTGATGGAGTCGACGATTATATCCACTCACAACTGGCGAGAGGAAGTGACAGCAGAGTTATCAGTGGTCGTATACCGCGACAATTCTGTTTTCATGCATATCTTGTTACGGAGTCTGGTCGCCATTACGTTTGTCATGATCCCAGGCGCCATTTTGTTCATGTTCTTCCGCCGGAGAAAGGCATTCTTGAAGAGGCGGAGGGCGCTGGAGGAAGAGGAGAGAAGGAACAGGAGGAGATATTCGATCACAGTGATAAGCAGCGATTTGGTAAGTTACGGAAGGTGATAAGATAAGTTATCCTTATGAACATGTAAATTAGTGTATAATCAAATCATGTGTAATGTATATAGCGACACGACATTCCTCCGACGTATGAGGACGTCTACGAGATTAAAGAAGCACCCCCGTCTTTCTGCGAAGCCGTGGCGGTATCACCAGCGATAAAAATAGTGGCGAACGAATCACCGGAGATGACAAAGGATAATAATCATACAAATAGCTTTGTATGATTTTATTCCCAATTTCATCGTTTTTTGTCATACTTTTGTTTTATTTTTGCCATTGTGATATTATACATAGATGAGAAAATAAAATTCGTATTTAAAATCTCAAATCGAATAGTATCGATACTCGATTTCAGTAGTACATTGGTTTTTGGATGGAATTTGCTCTATCACGCAGATGGATCAACAAAGTAAATGTAACGAAATAATAAAATAAATAATTACATTGAACAGATCGGGAACTGTTAGGTAAGATAAGCCCTGAAATTAATGACGACGTCAAACAGATAAAAGTTGTATATCGCACCTTATCCAAGTAATGCAAATAAGAGTCAAGTTCAAGTGTACAATAAAATATCGGCTTTTTGTGCCATGCATAACGATATTTACAACTAGGCAAGATACATGAAAGATAAGGTCATGGACGGAATACGTTATACAGATTATGGACAAACATATATGTATCGTATATGATTTTGCATACATAAAATAAAATGGCGTCGAGAAGATTCTTCTAATATTATACGCCCAACAAGACTCGAATATGCATACAAATACGTGTACATAGGCTGAATGCTTATCATTCGCCAATATATTTAGTAATACAAAGCAAACCTTATCATATGCAGCATCAATTGACTACCTTGTACATCGCAGCCAGAATTGTTGAGGACGACCAAATATAAAACCTTGCCACATATAATGACACCAAGAAGAGTGGGGGTAGTGGGTGTCTTATTATTACTTTTTGGAGGAGGTCAAGGTAAAAATTATTTGCAAAGAAATTAAGATTATGTAAGTCTCAATTTTTACTCATGTATGTATATACAGTGGCGTTTGGACTTGAAAAAAATGTCGACATAACAATCGACCCACAACTCATCCCTCAAGTAATCATCGAGCTAAATAACTATACCACTTTCTCCAAACTCGACCTCAAAGTGTCAGAAGAGGCTGAAGATGACTTTTACATGAGAGTCGCAAGGGTCTCTGGTAGCGTGAATGAAGCAGATGAACTCCTTATCAATGTTAGTATTCGTCTGGTTTCAAATATGTACAAATATATGCACAAAAATATACCGTGATTTCCTCAAATTAGGGTGAATCCACTAAGTTTGACATCACCTTTGCCAATCTACTCAAAGCCAAAACGGTCAGCATTTCAGGATCGTTTCACAACAGTGACGCGGTCTTGCTCGTCAACTTGTACGTGGAACGGAAGAAAACTGATTCTCCGTTATGGGTCCAGTGCGAACAAGACAATTTCATCCCATCCAAGTTGAAATGCAATGGACAAAATAATTGCGAATCGGGAAAGGACGAAGAAGGCTGTGATCGTCCCACGACCACACCTAGTGGGGAGTCTGGTAAGAGTAATTTCATAGAAAAGAAATCTCCAGAGGGAATACAATGATTATTTGTATGGAAGCTGATTCTGGTCTTATTCATGACTTCATGAGAAAATGATTCCAAAAAAATGTAGTAATGTAATTTCTAGTTGGAATTCTAGTCAAAATCTTAAAATAAAATTATAAAAGACGAAATAGACAGCCCAAAATTGTGTCTCAATTTGCTACAAGCTTGTGGAAATTGTGAAAATTTGTATATTTTATCCAGGTGGAATGGCGTGGAAAGATGTCCAATACTTGTTGACCATCCTCCTCGCCGGATTATTCTTCATCCTGTCGCCCATCTGCATTGTGATCTTCCTCTTTTATCATCGACGCATGAGCGCAGCCAGGATGGAGTTGGAGCGTCAGCAGGTTCCGAGACCTACACAAGCACCGGAAGTTTACACGTCGGTGACGCCAACGAATGTGAGACTCCGCTCTAGCCGCTAATTTGAAAATTAAATAAATAATTGGTGTCATTTGATTGCAGGACGTCCCCCCAAGTTATGAGGATTTTCACCAGTTGAAAACACCACCACCCCCATTTCACTCGCTGCGTCCTCCTGTGTATGCCGACACGACTCCGTCCACGTCTTCGTCAACAACGTCAGTTAATTCGAGAACAGAAGAGTAACAAAGACCAACCAGAAGAAAAATATTGATATACTTTTCATATAAAATCTTATTTATTATTATTAATTATCACTATTATGTAATGTACTTATCCGCATCGAATGCAAAACACCCTCACAATAAAAACAAATATGTACATATGTAATTATAAAAGTTAGTTATTTATTGATTGCATACCGAATGAATGAATATTACATCTTGTTCCATGGAATATTAATTATTTGATGGAATATTTTTATATTACGGAGGATGAATTTATTTCGTGGACCAATACAGATAAAAAGATAATAATACAAATAATAGGCTCAAATTTAATATAAAAATATCATTTATTTATTATTGGAACTATTAATAGTTATGTACATACACAACTTTATTATAAATGTCTAAATACCGACAAGGTGTTCAGACCATTAAAATTTGTCTCTACGACAAGATGGGAAACAAATTAACCCACGGACAAAACATGAATATTGTTGCATATTGTAATTTTATTAAAACTTTATCAATTCTAGTTTTCATTCCAGACCGACGGCATAATGAACATGAACATGATATTCATTTTCACAGGCAATGACACGATAGCAAAATAGGGACTCTTTCATACAACTGGAGAAGGCATAAAATAAAATAAAAATATGGCCATTGTACCCACAAATACGCTAATATCAACACTTCCAGCAATTGTATGTATGCATTATGCATACCTCACTCAATTAGACTTTGGCTCTATTTACTAAAATTTTCGAAGAGAATGGAAGTGCCAAGGTTGTTGACACCTATTCAAATTATTTAAGCTTCTCTCGAAGTTGGTAGTTTATGATCTATGTTTATCCCAATTATCCATAATTGAACATTGAACATGTTACTGTGCATTTTCCAAAAGGTCAGAAAATAAATGACAACTGGACTGCATCGTCAGCTTTCCAGTTTTCCTAGAATTTCATTCATTAAAAACTTTCAAATCTAAAATTAGACGACATGCACCTTTCTTCAATTTAGTTTCTTTGAACTTCTTTGTTCTCCAGCTCCAGCAACCCTGACTTTAGTTCGCATCAAAAATCAAGCACATGGTACATTCCAACCCTTCCATACATTACATTCAATGTACATTCCATTGTGCATTATAAATATATGTATTACATATAAAATGTATCTCATTGATTCCAAAATTCCAACCCAACTATAATCCTCGCCGGCTCGGCTACTCTGATATTTTCGGCTCAATTTGTCCTTCTTTTGGACAAAAAGAAGCCATATCTCCCGACCCGGCAAGTTCTGTGCAATGCTTCACCGTCCATAGCACACCACACGTACATATTTTTCTCTCCAAACCACAAGAAATAAATTTAAATTACTTCCACAAACTTTTAATTTAATACGAACACAAGCCACAAGTTATTAAATTAATTGCAAGCAGCCCCTTGTTTCGAATTCTCCAATTAATCAAAATGGGACGATCTTCCAGTAATTTTTTTCAAACAAGCATCATGTCAGCCACACATTTTTTTAAATAGTTATTTAATAAGTTAATTTTGTATTTTTTCAGAAGCTGCCACTAGCGGCGATGCTGATACAACTCTGACACCCGGAGGTCGTCGCGCCAGCAGTCGTACTGCTGCTGCCGCCGCAAGTAAGAAGAAGGTCGAATCTCAGGACTTGGAATTTACGGATTCCGACGAGGAAGAACAAGTCTCAGAGGAGGAAGTTGTTAAGAAAAAGGCTCCTGCTAAAAGGGGACGGAGTGCTGGCGCTGCGCCGAAAAGAAAGAGCAAAGCGAAGAAATCGAAAGGAAGTGACGATGATGATGACGAGGAAGAGGAAGGAGATGACGACGACGAGGAGAATGAGCCCCCGAGGAAAAAAACGACCAAAGCTGGAAAGGGGCGGAAACCAAATGGTGCTGGTAAAAAAGCTGCTGCCAACAAAAAAAAGAAAAGTAAAAAGGATGAGGAGGATGAGGATGAGGTAGGTGGTAAAAAACATTTTTGGTATAGAATAGGAGATTTTTTAGACGGTACTTTTACATAATTATTTAATTTATTACACATTTTTTAGGAGGACGAAGAAAGTGAACCCTCCGATGGTGAAGATGAAAACGAGGATATCGATGCCTCTGCTAAGGTCGTCTACAAGGATGATGCGTGGTTTGAAAAGGTCACTAAAACGTGTCAAATTTGTAAGACGTCCTACGACACGTGTCGAGATGGTGAGTCAAAGCGACATTTAAGTTAATCTAATGAAAGCATAGTGGTGGTATAAAATTAATGATATTTTATCTCTTTTCCAGCATCCCTCTGCGTGACGGGAAAACATCGCCGTCTCCGCTGCTACCTTTGTTACAATTACTACCGGAACACAGAGACGCTCTTCCGTCACTATCAGTCCAATCATCGTGCGACTAACTGTAAGAAGGACCAGCTCATCTGTCCATTTTGCTCTCAATCGCTCCCATTCAAAAGCACATCCTGTCATGTGATCACGACACACATCGCGCCCAGGGAGGCAGCCCAGGAGAAAGGGGATATCTCGTCCTTCTCATTCTCCAAGCAGGGTGAAGAAGTGAACAAGACGAAGAGCAAGGCGAAAGGCGGAGCAAAAAAAGGGGATGACGATTCCGACGAGGATTCCGAGGAGGAGGAGGAGGAGGAAGAAGATGACGATGGAGATGAGGGCGAGGGGGAGGAGGATGAAGAAGAAAGTGACGGCGATGATGACGAGGAAGAGGAAGATGACGACGATGAAGAAGCTGAAGACGAATAAATCTAAAATATTTTGATGGAATCCAATCCTGTCATATATTCTATATCAATTTATTGTGCCATTATTAAGGGTATCGTTAATTAGATTCTTCCGTGTTATCTTTCCTCGCTGAATGTATTCTTGAATTTCTATTGCTATAAATTACAAGAGCAAGTGATGTAAGTCACTTAAACATGACAAATGACAATAATTTTTTTGCTTATACCTCAAGTTTATTTATACGAATATTTCTTCCGCTATATTTTGCAAGTTTTGTAAGTTGACCTTTGTGGTGGGAGTAGGTTTGATAAGTTGAGGTGCTGCTGGAAGTAAGACTGTTCAGTTTAAACAAATTATAAGACAAATTATAAATTCTTGATTAATTTAATTTATTCGTGCGATTATTGTGTGGATCACTTTAAAATATTTTGTTCAAATATTTTATTTCTTTTTGAATGAAAATAAAAATAAAATGATAATCTTGTTAAAAAAATGATTGCAATTCATTATTGAATTCATATTATTTATTACTCACTGCTCAACATTAATTACACATTACTTTATCTAACTCGTTATCACATTTTAGTCTTCATAATTCATAATTCATATTCATTCTTCATCATCATAATTTTTAGCATAGTTGATAGTCAAAGTATTTCTTTGTTTGTGCAGCAAAGCAACAGGTTTCAACGCGGGCAAGCATGCGTCCAGTCCACACTCTCAGCTTTCTCTCACTCGGTCATTTACCCTTCTTCAATTAGATTTTAACTGCCGGTTTAAAACAACTTAATAATTAACTTTTTACATGATTCAGCTATAAAATAACAACAGCGCAGGTGAAGAAAAACTAGTGGTCAGCCTGTTCAGCAGGAAGGAAAGAACTCAATCTAGAAATGCCTCCACAGTCGAAAAGTAAGTATTATTAAAATATTTTAATTTGTAAGTTTAGATTTAGTGAACAGTGCAAATTGCGCATTGCATAAATAAACTTACACATTTTCTTGTAAGGTAAAACAGGTGTCGTTGCAGGCTCAAAAGGGAAGAAGAAATTCAAAAGAACGTTCAAGTTGGCGTCGGAGTTTCAGGAAGTTTTACTTTCCTCGCAACTAGCTAACGAAAAAGGGGGAGGTTCTACCTTGCGGGATACGCGATTAGCCTGTAGCGATGGGTCGATCGATGTACATGCGACCTTCTTGGGAGCTGTGTCACCATTTTTTGCGAAATGTCTTGAATCTCAGGTAGGTGAGGACGAGCAAGTTTATTTATTAAAATGGTGAATTTACTTTGTTCTATTCAGTCATCAGTCAAATTTTACAAATTTGTTTATTTTCAGGGCGACTCATATCTCTCGCGTCGCAACATTATCCTCCCAGACTGGACCTTAGCCGAAATTAAGCCAATGATTCAACTCCTCTACGCCGGCGAGGTGAAAGTCGTTTCAGAGGAGGATGTCGACAAATTGCGTGGTTTACTGGCGTCTTTCGAAATCAATATCCAAGAAGATCTCACTACCAAAAAGGCTGCTGTAACCACAGCCAGTAAATATGTGGAGATTCGGTGTAATAATACAAACTCAATCACAAAGACGAAAAAAAAGAAGAAAAAGAAAAAGACAACTAATAATATCGAAAATGAACAACCTATCGCTAAGATTACCCCTACTGACACCACTTCCACTACTTTAACACAATCGGATAAATTGTCAACAGTTTCTACTCAAGTCATTATCACCACATCAAGGCGAGGGCGACGAATAGAAAAGAGAAAGTATAACGACTCTGATTGGGAACCCGACACAGATGACGAGAATGGAAGTAAAAGAAAAAAACCTGACAACAATAGGACCACCACTACTAACTATTCAAGGACATCCTCCACATCAAAATTAACACGGACGACAAGAAATTCAAGTGAAAGTAGAGTTAGTACCAGTGTGGAATCATCACAATCTCCGTCCGTCCCGCAAGTTGACACTTTGAATGATCAATCGTCAGACAAGGTCAAGCCCATCGACGGAAAAGCGGATAAGCAGGCAACAAAGGTAGACGAATGGAGTGAACCGGATTACACCGATAAAGCCTGGTTTGCCCATCAGGCCAAGTCATGTCAAGAGTGTGACAAGGTGCATGACGGACCAGCTACCGGTGAGATTTACTTTAATTAAGTTCAATTTTCATAAATATAAATATTTAATTCAAGCTAAATTTGACTTTATTACAGCGTCCTTGTGTATAACGGGTCATGCTAAACTCCGATGCTACTTTTGTTTCAAAGTGTGCAACAATACAGAACACTTGTTCGAACATTATCGCGCCCACCATAAACAAGCTGGGCGAGATGCATGTCTCCTTTGCCCATATTGCGACCAGGTAAAACTAGTAAAATTATCACATTGATTTAATGATTTACATAAATACATAAGTAAAGTGCTTTCAATATTTCTGTTGTTTTTTGTATGTAGACAATTCCATTCAAGTCAGTCTCCTCCCATGTCATCAGCCTACACTTGCATGATCCAACTGTCACTCAAACCACAGCAAATGACACTGCACCAGCAACATCCAATACCAATACCCCAAATGTGACCCCAACCACTACTGGAGAAAATACTACGCCATCACCGGCGATATCGACACCTGCCTCAAAGGCTTCACCCATCGTGCGCCTCCCACCTCCCAAAAGTCGTGGGCCTATGCGCCCCGTAATCACCAATCCCACGAAACCACTAATCGTTTCTCTCCCAAAAAATCTCGAAAAAGATAAAAATGCTCATTTTCCCACCCTGGTGAGAAATAAAACCTTATCGAGGATGGATGCTGACGGAAAAATTTACAGGAATAAGGTGGACATTACCGTAAGGCGAAAAGGATTGGATGGAAAGATATGGGTGTGGCGGGTCGCGAAAAATTAGCAATCAATATAAATATTGCGGTACATCGATTTCTAAATATGTGTGTTTTCTTACTCTATTTTATCCTGTAGACTTCATGAATTTGTGTCTTACAATTATTGTTCTGCATATAAATTAGACGCCTTATGTTAAACTTAACTGCAATTAAATTGAAGACATTATTTACATTTACATGTACTCTTAGCTGCACACGTAACTATTTTTTGCATTAACCTTATCATTCGTCAATCCACTTTATTATAAACACGTATGTATGGGGTATGAAAATCCTCGCCAATAATATTAAGATTGTATGTATAGAACTTGCTGTACAGCCTTGCAATTTCTGCGCAGTTTTTCTTTGCACACGGGACATTAAATACTTTCAAAAAGAAGGATGCATCACAACATTTATTAGCCTACATTTTCGTCTGGTGGATGAGTTATACATACATTTATACCAAAGTGGCATCTGCATGCTGGAGACCTTGGCGTCTGCTGATACTAAAATGATATCCATCAATGAGAATTGCGATGTTGCCGCATACATCAAGCTCGAGCTTGTTGTTCGCGAAATCGCTACGGAATATATTGTGTTAAGTAATGCTAAATATGTGTGTCAAGAGTTGCATGACATCCGATTCCGGGGGTTGTCTGCGTCGCACTTTTGCAAAAAAAAAGTTGTCTCATCTCATCGCTCCAATCAGAGACGGAGGTGTGTCTCATTTCTGTTTTACTACGTCAGCTGAGGTGGTGTGATCACAACTTTGTTTTGGTTGCGTAAACGCAGACTGACTTGCTATTTATTAGGAAAGCAAGTCGCATTTCGTTCAGGATTTCGCGAATACATGCAGAAATCGCATCGTGTGCGAATGCGAAGGACGTCTCAGTTTCAGTCTAGAGTCAGCCTCCTTAATCGCATTTAACTGTTTAACTTTAGCTAACTTTTAACTACTGTGATTTTGAATTTGTACTTTTTTTGTACTGACAAAGAATGGACAGGCAAGAACACGAGCCGTTAGCTGGCAAGCAATCAAGATTTACTTCGTTGCTTATCTTGTGTACATAAGCTTATGTCATAAATAATACTAATAATATACAACAACAAATGACTATGAAGGAAAATTGCTACGATTTTTGTTACAAAAGGACTGCCCAGTGCAGAATTCGGGACAGTTGAGAAAACAGGAAGTGACTGTGTTGAGATTGAGAAACCAATTTCCGTACGCAAATAAAAGTACGACATAACGAATCGTTATTAAAACGATGATATAGTTTGAAGAAGACTTGCATTAAATATATTTAAATAAGAAGAAGGTGGTAGACTCTAAAGTATTTTTGGTCGTGGAGGATTAAATACGTGACCTTTGACACTGCCATATCGTACCACACACAAGTATTGACTTCGTTATTCATTCAATAACCCCGTCGTGTGTAGTGACTCATCAATTCATCAGTATTCATCGCTAATCAAATCGCGTAAACGAGCAATTAGTAAACAAACCAGTAATAGGATCTCATCATCATCACTTCCGGGTTGAAAATTTGACCACGCCACACGCTTTGTACTAGCCATTTTATACTTGTTCATACATACCAAATCTCCTTGGAAAATCGGACACAATTGAATTAATTGCTGCAAGATAAGGTAAAGAGCGTTAGAAAATATAAACTCTCAATAAATACACAAAGTCATACGGAGGGGGTTGGACAAAATTCAAAAATTAAGCAAACATCATTTATTATGTTTCTCAATTGCAGATGTCTGACTCTTCTTCTTCGTGGAACGGTGGCGGCAGGGGTGGTCCAGATCAAGAAGTAGTAAAGAACAATTCACAGAAAGTATCCACATCTCTCTTGAAGAACAAGATGATGCGTCAAACCCTGTTACGTTCTTCTCCTGGAGGGAAAGCGTTAATGTTGGATCTCTTACTTCTCCTTAAAGACGTCCCTGCAGGAGTCATGAGTCGAGTCACGGTCGCACTTGCTGGGGTCGGCGGAGGCAGTGGAAACGCAAATTTTGTCACTGGAAGTGGAAATAGTGGCGAACCGCGTCCTCCAACTGAAGGAACTGTCATCAACAAAAGCAATACGTCGTCCGAGGGCAGCGCCACAGTTTCAGAGTCAAAAACAAAGCCAAATAACTCTTCCTCAGGAGATAAGGATAGGACAGCAGCAGATAGCAGCAACGGCGGTGGTGGCTCAGATAACCCTAAAAACCCTGAGAAAAATAAAGACGCTCAGAAAAATATACGACTCACGCCACTAAGTAAAATATTTTTATCTCTGCTCATAATTATTAGATCTTTAGCTTAATCATCAATATCATTATCTCCCACTTATATGGTATGACTATTTTTCAGGTACCCCAATTAAAAAGGCGTCCCCTCCTCTCATCATACCCCCCATTCAACCACCCTCCTCTGTATTGAGAAACGTTATAGAAATAAATTCTGAAAATAATCGTGTCATTGACTCTAAAATGCTGCCTGAAATCACACGGGAACAGCTCCTTTCTTCATCACAAGAAGAGGAAGTCTTCCCATCTACATTATCTTCCGAGGACAAGAAATTTATAAAAGAAGACAAGGATAAGCCACATCCTAAACCAGAACTCTCCAAATTTCTCGAGACAAACCTGTACTGGCAGAACATTGAGTCACGAACGAAACTCTTGGTATCTCTCGTGTCCAAATCAACCTCCTCCAAACACAATCTTATCACCCATCTTGATGAGCTCTTTTCCCACATTTATCAACACACCGAGACACGCAGCACGGCCGTAGAGTCAGGCGCAGTCAAAGTTCTCGCCAAAATTATGAAGACCAATGAAGGCGAAACCGTCGTAGTGAACAGGACTCGCGAAATTTTAGCCCTGCTGGGAAACAACCCTCCAACGAAGGGTCAGGGCATAAAGATCTTGGCCATTGACGGGGGTGGCGTCAGGTAAATGATTACGGTTATTTATAAAACGTTGGGATGTATGACTATTAATTTAAATAATTCTAGGGGATTAGTCGCTCTAGAAGTTTTACGAGCATTAGAACGAATCACGGGAAAAAGAACGTACGAACTGTTTGATTACATCTGCGGAGTCAGTACCGGTTCAATCTTGGCCTTTTTACTCGGTAATTTTTTTTAGGTATATACTTTAAAAATCAACGTCTAGATCTATTATGTTATTTTATATGTAGGTGCCCATAAAAAATCCCTGGACGACGCCGAAGTACTCTATAAAGAACTTAGTCGTGAAATATTTTCCCAAAATTCGTTCATGGGGAGCGCCGCCCTGCTCTGGAGCCACAGCTACTATCATACACCAACTTTTGAGAAAATCCTAAAGAAACATTGCGGAGAAATGCCACTCATTACGCACGCTAGAGATCCCACCTTGCCGAGAGTCTCAGCAATTTCCACCGTCGTAAACCAAGAGAGGGTGTGCCCATACGTGTTCAGAACGTACGCCCTCCCACCCATGCAGCGCCCAAAGGTATGGTTTATGGTTATGCATAACCATAATTATGGTTACAATATATTAGTTTTATTTTCTCATTATGCCCCCTGAACCCTCGCAAATCATATCCACTGAAATTCTCACATTCTCTCTCCAACTCTTCTCTCTCGCAAGTCACTCGCACCGGTCAGTCTGCTCTAGTGTCGTTATCATTTTAATTAGTTGGATGGCGTCTTCGAGTAAAAAAATAAAAGTTGATAAGACTTTTAAGTGTCAATTGTGTGAGAGTAGTTTTGATAGCCAATGGCGACTTACCGACCACACTAAAAAAGTACATAGTGAAAAGACATTTGTTTGTCATTTTGATGGATGTGATAAGTCGTTTAAAACTAGTTTCGAATTAGAACGACATAACTTGAGCCACGCTAATGAAAGAAAATTTAAGTGTGAATATCCTAATTGCGGTGCTTCGTTTAACCGAAAAGATTATTTAAACCAACATAACTTGAGCCACGCTAATGAAAGAGAATTTAAGTGTGAATATCCTAATTGCGATGCTTCGTTTAATAACCCCGATGGTTTAGGACGACATAACTTGATCCACACTAATGAAAGAAAATTTAAGTGTGAATATCCTAATTGCGGTGCTTCGTTTAATTACGGACAAGTTTTAGAACTACATCAATCAGTTCATAGTGAGTCAAGACCTTTCGAATGCACCGTTTGTGGTGCTAGTTTCAAACGAAAAGATAATTTAGATAGGCATTTATCTGATTTACTCAAATGTGGTGCGAAATTCATGTTCGTGAACAGTCAGTCGCCCCTCAGTTCGCAAAATTCTGCTTCATTGCAAGTAAAGAGTGAAATTAACAATATTCGTGCTGGTAGATTGCTATCGAGGAAATGGTTCGTGTACTTTGTGTTGTGCATCCCAATTGAAGATATCACAGAGAATTTCTCGATTAAAGAATATATTGCGAAAATTGACAAGGAGAAAGACGCCAAAGGAAAGTGGAGGGAGTTGTTATTATACATAGGAAAGTGCAATAGATCCAGAGCTAGTCGCTATCACAGCCAAGCAATTTTGGCACAGTTTTCGAGCATAGGAAAAAAGTTATTAGCAAAAACTCATGTCTGTTTTACAGTCTACACGATTCAATGTAAAAGTGAAAGTCAAGCCGCAAGAAGAGAAAGTTCACTTCAGTCTTACTTGTGGATGAGAAGAGGGGCTGCAAATCAACCCGACGGCCTTAAATTTGTTCCAGGATGGACTAATTCATCCAAAGACCCTTTGGCTGATCTATCAAACGAAGAGGAAAAACAATTAATTAATCTGACTGCATTCCAGAACAGAGGACCGATTTGCAAAACTTTAGGGTGTGAAAGTGAGCACTTCCTCTCAGAAAAGGTGCTCGATAGTTTGGGTGTGGAAGACTTTTGGTTTCGTGGACTTGCCCACATCGATGATAACGTAACAAGATTAGAGTTACCAAAAGAGGGAGAGGAGGAAGTGGACGACAATTTTGAGGAGGAGGAGTTGGAGAGAGAAGGAGAAACGGATGTGGAGAATATTCAAACGTTATTCACTAATTAATGAAATATGCAGTACCTCGGAGGGTGCCGGTACCACATGTGGGAGGCTGTCAGGGCTAGTGCCGCAGCTCCAACGTATTTTGAGGAGTTTAAATTGGGAAATTATTTGCATCAGGTGCGTAATTGAACGTGATTTGTTATACCGTTTATTTTTATTTAAATTAATGAGCATAGTGCCATTTAATTTAATTGATTTAATTTATAATTCAGGACGGAGGGGTCTTATGTAATAATCCTACTTCGGTAGCGATTTCGGAGGCTAAAACGATTTGGAAGGATCAGGTGCGTCAGAAGAGTCAAATTTTAAATAAAAACGAGGTCCTTTAATTTATATTTTTTAGCCACTGCAAGCTGTCGTTAGTCTCGGAACGGGATTAATGCTATCTAGTCGGACAGATAAGAACTTGAATGATCTTATAGAAAAGGAGGGGCTAAGTTATCTCTCATGGAAAGGTGTGCAAGCAAAATGAAGCTAGAATTAATATCTCTCGAGCTAAATCTAGTATTTAATTAAATTTGTTTTTACACTTATTTAGGTAAATTCTTAAAAGTCTTGGACTCTGCGACAGACACAGAATCCGTCCACAACACCTTAAACGAGCTCCTTCCACATTCCATCTACTTCCGGTTAAATCCTTACCTGTCAGAAGTGGTCAGACTTGACGAAGCTAGTCCGGAAAAGTTGGACCGTGTCCAACTCGAAACAAGGGCATATTTGGAACGAAACGTGGAAAAGGTTCAGTTCGCGTGTAAGACACTCTTGAGAGAGAAAGGGGTCGGAAAAAAGGTGGTCGACTGGTGGTACCATTACGCTTAAAAATTAGATTTTTTTCTAATTTATTTGTGTCTGCCTTGCCAATTCCGGTGTAAATGTTACATAATTTGTACGAATTTCAAGTTAAAATTGGCATATATCTACGTAAGTGTATTCTATCTAACTAGCATATTCTAAGAGTGGACAATCGTGATTTCTAACGCGAAATTTTTTATCCCGTTTTATGAAATTAAAAGCACACTGCAATGAAATTAGTTCTAGTTGTGTTTTATCCTTGCTAGTTAACTAATCTTAATTAAGCTGAGTACGAGGATGGTGCTGTTTTTGTAAAACCATTTATTAAAATTCATATACTTACAATGGACTTGTAACGACATTTCTGGAATAATAAATAAAGCTGTATCTAGTCAATTATGTTTGTATCTGCTCATCAACATGATCCGTCTCCTCGATTTTTATTCCAAAATAGTCGTCCGGTCTTGGGAAGAAATCTCCGTTCCTCTTGTGCTGTCCAAGCAAATTGTATAATTAATATTAGCAATAATTATGTCTAAAATAGTTAGTCCCTATACAAAATATGATGCTCACCACTTTAAAATGCGCCGTCAAACAATGATTTTGTGTAAAATCCTTCCTACATATGTGACAAATGTATGGTCTCTCGTTCGTGTGGGTCGCAAAGTGCAAATTCAATTCAAAGAATGTGACGAACGTTTTTTCGCAGAAATAACATTTCTCCTTTGCCTTTTCCTCGGCATCAGTGTGCGCTCGTAAAATGTGCATTCTTATATCAGACGTCTTTATGCCACAACTTGGGCAAATGTGGTTGGTTTTCGAACTTTTTTCATGGACGCTCTTAATGTGAGTTCTGAGTTGGCTCTTAGAGTTTACTATCTTGGGACAAAAATGACAACAAAAGGTAGGCGTGGTTTCAGTTGGGTGGAATGTATCCATGTGATGTCTTAGGCCAAACTTTCCGACAAATTTTTTCAGACAAATGGAACAGGTATGAGGCGAGGGGGCGTTATGCTTGGATATGTTATGAGCTCGGAGGTTCCAAGCTGAGGGAAAGGTAAGTGTACATTGGTCACAGGTGATGATAACTTCTCCATTATGTATAGCCAAGTGAGCAGCGAGCTGTAAGGGAAAACAAGGAAATTATTATAGAAATAAAGACAAAAAAACATTATAATATTGTTTAAAATTGTTGCCTACTTTATCCCCGGATGGAAAAACTTGTTTGCACACGCTGCAACCAAACGGCTCACTCCCACCTTGGTGCGTCTTGAGATGCGTCTCCAAAAAAATCTGGTCAGAATATGCTTTCCCACAGGAGACACAAATGTGCGTCAAAAGTTCTGGGTGATTTTGTCTTTCATGTTGGCGTAACGTTGGGTATGTTGTCGTCGTGAAATTGCACTCGGTCGCGACACATCTTTTCACTGTCCCAACCTTCATATGAACCTTTTCCAGATGCCGGCGCAGTTTCTCCTCCTCCTCCGGATAGAATGGGTACTCGCAGATCTCGCAATTTAATGTTCTACCTTTGCCGTCGAATTTCTTGTGCAAGCTGGCATGCCGCTCTAGCACAACTTTGGAGACGTAAGCTTTCTCGCAAATATCACATTTCCACTTCTTCTCTAGGGTACCGTTCACCTCGTGAGTTTCCATCGTGTGGATCGCAATCGACGTTGTACGTGTGGCCGTGAAAGGACAAAATTCGCATGTTGTAATCGCGGGGATGTGACTTTTCTCGTGGCATTGGAGTTTTCCTATGCTTGGATAGACTCGCTGGCAAGTGGAGCAGGTGTGTGTTTGTTTTTTTGCAGGATGGAAGGAACGAACGTGTTCTAGGAGGGCGGGCCCGCTTTCTAATGTAGCGTCACAAACAGGACAGCGACAAGAGGACGTCGAGGAGTGGAGGGCGACGTGGGCGCGGAGGGTAGATTCAAGGATGAAGTACTGGTTGCATGTGGGGATCGGACAGCGGTGTAGGATGGGAAGGTGATTTTCTATGAGATGTTCCCACATTTCGTGGTGGTAAGGCCTACGAAACGTGCAGGATACTACAGGGCATTTTACTGGGATGGGCCAGCGTTCGGTTATTTTGTGTGAGGCCTCGAGGGTGTGACATTTGAGATGGGTCCGTAGTTCTGTGAGAGAGAACACATAATTACTAATTAAACCAATGAAATAAGCGCAATAAAAACAAGAAGAGATCTCATATTTTTAGCTGATATAAATTAATGGGACAAACTACCATGGTTCAGCCATAGCCCACTTTCGCCACAAATGGTACAGGTTGAAGAGGCTGCCAAAGCTTTTTTTGATGGAGAGGAGAATTTGTTACATGGTTCCTGTGTAAAGCTGGGTGAAGCTATGATTTTCATAATTTTTTGAGGCGGTGGGCCATCCCCTTGGTTTGACTGAGGTGAATGCGAGTCGTAATTACTGTAACAAATTGGATAACAAACTATTTGTTATTATCAAGTATAAAATTAATTTTAAAAAATTATCTCACGCAATCATTACGCATCAGCATCTTTTAATGGATCACACCTAAGGTCTGTCTCCTCGTCTTCCAGTTCACACTTAACATCTTCCAATGGATCACGTCCAATATCTGCTCCTTCATTATCCAGTTCACGGTCAACATCTTCCAATGGATCACGCTCAACATCTGCTCCTTCATCGCTCAGACACTCAACATCTTCCAATGGATCACGCCCAACATCTATTCCCTCAGCGTCCAGTTCATCCTTAATCATGTCCGGTTGTGACCAGTCTTCCACGTCATCATTTCGACCATCGTGGTCATCGAGCGCATTTCTAATGTATCCTCCAAAATCATCATCTTTCACTTCAAATTTAACGGCAATTTCTTCAAGTTCATCGCCAGTGTCCAATGAAGATTTATCTAATTTGGGAAAAATTACAAAACATTTTTGTTAGCACCTCAATCAAATTAGGATTAGATGTTATATAAGCTCTCACGTTTCAATTTCATCTCCACATTCGCCTTAATCTTTGGTAGAAGGGGAAACAATTTCCCATAAGTTTCAAGTACTTGGCGAAACAAAAAGACACATTCGAGACAAAAAGAGATCCCCTTCGTGATGATGGTTAGATCCAGGTCAACCGAATATAGTTCATCAAAGTCCAAAACTTTGGAGAGGAAACATATCGATTCTCTAATCAAGTCAGCGTTATTAGGGCGAAAAGTCACCCACCCTTCGGCGTCTTTGACACTTGACCCCTGCTCTTTGGGGCAGAAGAAACAACTCCTGACCGCCATGGTCCGTTCCCTACTAGATAAATATTTGACATTATTTGATTGATTGATATCGAATTGTTCACGGTTTGAGAGGAAGGACATTTTTTTAATACAATTTGATACCTCTCGGATCTTCTTGATCCTTCTTCAAGCAACTGGTCGCATCAATAATTAATTTGGTTAAAAGTTAAAAAACAATTGACAAATAAATTCTGTTGAGTGTAAAAAAAATCGTCCAAAAAGTTTAATTGCTTTTGATGAATTTGATGTTTTCTATCTTGCTTGAATGTCTGCTTCCCGCATTTCCTTACGCGAGTTTTCATGCTCATTACATATATATACATACGACAAATTTAAATTTTCATAATTTCATGCAGCATTTTATGAAATACTGAATTACAGATAGGAGTTCTATCATAGATCTTTTGAGGGATGCGAAAAATATATAGGTTTTTGACATGAATTTCAATTTGAATTGCAACCCCACATAGCCAAGATAGTTTAATAGTTGAAGTAATGTAGATTAAAGTCCGTTCAATTTCTGTAAGATATTTCTTTACTACTTCTTGAGTTTGTCATATATTGTATAACAGTTCATCAAGCGCTTCATAATTAAATATATTATTTAGAATCATGCATTCACTTTCCTACAGTATTTCATATTATACAAAAGTAATTATATATGTCTATCAAAATTTTATTAAACTATGCGAGGTATGTAGTAATTCGTTAGTCATATATTATTCATTCACACTAAACCTGCATTATATGTATGTACATGATAATCATCACAGTCTTGTTATGACGCCACCGCCCTAATTTGGACATCGTCTTTAAAAACTTGCTCCGCCGAGACCCCCGCCTGTCTCGCCAGATTTACAATTTCCTTCTCAAACTCTTCAATGATGGTGGGAACGTCCTCCGCAGATCCGGCAGTCTTATCGAGCACGACAGTGGCACGAACTGCTCCCCCATAGGAAAATAGCGACATTCCAATACCTACAAAATACAAATTATTAATACAAATTTCGGAATACAATTTCTTGCCGAAATTTTCTTACTCATTCCGAGCTGGATAGGAGCCCAAATTCCAATGTCGACAATTTTATCTCCACCAAATATCGTCGCCTTTTCCGCCGGACCGGGGACATTGCTCAGAAGAAGTGTAGCGTGACATTTTTCGAGAAAGAAATTAATCACGGGGACGGGAAACACGCCAAAGATTTCCATTAAATGATAATTTGTGAGGACATCGGGCGACCTGAGGAGTGCTTTTAATGCCGATTCCGCACTCTTCAGCCTCTCAAGGGAGGATTCTAGCCCAATTCGGAGGGGAAGAAGGGCCATTGTGAACCGGTTTCGGGGCTTGACATCTGGAAAGGGAAGGATCCCAATGGTAGGAAAGGCGTGTAGGGTGGAAGGGACGGGAAGCCCTTTCTTAAGGGCGAGTCCTCTCACACTGCCACCCAGAGCGGAAACTAACACGGCCGTCACGGAGGTATGGGTTGATTCCTTGATTAAGCGAAGGGCATCCACCGACACCTATCAAAATAAAGAAAAGTCATAAGTTATAGAGATAAATTAAATTGGTGTAGCAAGCGATTATTAAAGAGATCATTAGACAGATGTAGAAGCAATCCACAATATAATACTCTAAGATTTCTTTAAAATATACGTGATCCACTTAAAGAAAGATTAATTTTTACCTGTTTTGACCAAGACAACGTCTTTGGTCCGGTCAACTCTGGGCCATGAAAGCAGTTTGTCTCGTCTAAAAACAAGACTTTGAAAAACGACCTTGGTCCCATGATGGCCAACTGGAGGTAACCCAGCACCGTTTTGCTCCACGACCAAGCATGTGAGGGACAAAGTGGATCGACGGTTAGTTTACTGGGAGCGTCGGCTATGTAGTATTGAAGGGCTAAAAATAAATATGATATTTAAGTAAATATTAAGTATACAAATTTATACAAATATATAGTGGCATGCATACCATTTCCGGCTGAAATCCCATCCATGACACCGTGATGCATACGGACGATGAAGGCATAGTGGGATGCGGATAAGTTGCTAGTGGTCGTTTCATAGGTAAAGTTGGGAACGACGAGAATTTCCCAAGGGGATTTATCCTGTGGAAAAGGGTGGTCATAGATCGCTTGCATTTCGGAAAAGATATCTGCCGGAGTAAGCGCAGGCGTGGAAGGGCCCATATTTGAAAAGTATTTGACGTGGTTCTCGATTTTGAATGCGGACCCAACATGCGACCAACAGTAGTACGTTAAATGGCGGATTATTCTGCATTTCAGTCTGAAAAGAATGAAATTAATTTGAAAGTTCAACAAACTCTGATATCTAGAAGTCAATATTAATTAACTTTATCTAGAATTAACATAAAATAACGCACCTGTTATACACAATCTCCCCATCGGCCCCCTTCTGTTCTAAAATAGAGGAAAATTTCCTCCTAATTTTTTCGAGATCGCACTTCCCCTCGATGACATAAAGAGAGTAGTGATTACACGAATTTGCATATTCGTCATGTGACACGAAGGCGTCCCTTCCCTCCATGATAGTTATCCTCTTGCCCGTCGTGACCCGAAGATAGGCCGACAAAACGAGGCGGACGAGCAGGTTGAGCCCCACCAAGGTCGCGATGATGGGTGAGAGAAGGGTAAAAGTCGCCAAGGCGAGGACCACTTCGGCGCCTAGAGCCAGTGGTGGGGCTTTAATGACATATCGGGAAAAAATCCAAGTACACGTCGCCGGTAAGTAAAGGCGAGTGAGGGTGAATGAGACAGCGGACAAGAGCGTGGCCATTTTTATGATTTTCAAAGGCCAGAATTATTTCTAAGGTCAAGTCCAGAACGGCACACTGGAAAAATTCACTGGTACTTCTATTACTTTACTGACTGAGATGAGACGGCGTCGTGGGGTTTGAGAGTCGAATGAGACCGGTTTTGGATGGAGTCACTCCATTTGTATCTACTTTACCAGGGACGATTACTGCCAACTAGTTGGAAATTATCCCAATACTTGTTGACGATGTACAGCTTAGGTGCTATTGACGCCTATGATTTCAGGGAATTCTGATCCTACGAAGTAAACAAGTTTTGCTATGGTACACAATGGATTTTGTTATTGAGCTGTGACGACTTTTTGACATCAAACTTGACACTGTGGGGAACTCTGTTTGGTTAAATAATTTATTTACTAATTACTTAATTTATTATGGCACGTTATATATCACAACAATTTTTGTGGAAGGACCACCAGCCCAATTTGATGTTATATATTTATTATTTATCACAATTAAAATTACAACTTTTTCACTCTCAAAATCAGAAATCTTTTCCAAACTCTATCAATCCAATTTTCTGTGGCTTGTGGCTCACTCACTCACCCACTCTTGCTAGTTTACTTTACAAATTTCACTTTTCATTTCTAATATTCTTTTAATTTCCACTTTCCGTCAGGTTCAGGTTCTTTAGAAGAGGTGAATTAATAATAATACGCACACACATAGATTCGAGACTCGTCTCGAGATATGTACGTTAAAAAATTTATTATAAAACGAGTTATTTACTGTGCAAGTGCATATTAAAGTCGTGGTGGTTTGTAATTCTGCAACGCTGCTCTCTTCATGGTACGCTGTCTTGTGGTCCCTTTGATGATCATTAAAGGCTTGCAGTGGAAATGAAATGGCTTCATCACAGCCAAAAAAAAAGAACGTGATGTACGATACCATTCGCGTATTTACAATTTATCATCAGCAGCAGTGCATGGTGTCCACTAGTGACGTTGACTGACATACATACAAATATTTAGTTGGAGTTCCTTACTACCACCTTTTTGCATAAGATTCGCAGTATAGTTAAATGTATGTGTAGTAATAATAAAGTGGTCGCTGGTTTGAAAATGCATGCGATATGTGATGGCGTTCCGATGCACTGCACTTTAAGCGTTTAATTTAACTGATGACTTGCATGTTAAAATGGCATCTAAAAATCTGCATACTTATTTTGTCCCCTCTTGCTTCTTAAGTGATTGGCTTTGTTAAATGATGATGAGATGCCTGACCTACATAATATTGAATCGAACTCAACGGCATAAGATCCCGTAAGGACGGATGATGACAGTGCGTTAAATTATTTGTGTGGTACTTACTTGGTTTGATAAATATATGTAATGGAAACGCGACAACGACCCGGCATAGTAAATGATGGTAACTGTAAAGAAAGTATTTGTGGAGGTACATAAAAGATTATCTATTAGGTGTTAACACAGGAGGAGTTTGCGCATTTATTTAAGACGGAGGAGATGAGACAGGCCAGAAATTGGTATACATATTAACATACGTAATTGGCACAATTCTGCACATAATCTGTGTCGTGTGAATTTGTTTGTGTGATGAGCACTTTATTTCTCGCGTAATTACTTTGTGTAATAAAGTGGGTGGTTTAAATTCATTGTGTTACGAGGTAAAATGCGTTTTTTGGGGGATTTACCTGCGTGCAAAGTAGCCCTGACCAGTACTACGACAAAAAAGAATGGGCTAAGTAAATAGTAATGATGGCAGATTGTGCACAATAAACAACTATAGCGTTCTACTGGGTAACATCAATTACGCGTATAGACTCCAAGCACTAACTCTGAGAAACTAGTTGTACCAAGAAATCGCAAAAACTTGTTGCTGCATCAGAAACCTGGCTTCACAATTATTTCTACAGGCATTTTTACACTTGTACATATTACGCGAAAAATGCATTACTACATAATTCGTAAAGTTTACCTACCAAAAATGAATTCAGTGTCAGATTCAGCAAAAAAAATTGGATAAAATGTAAACCAAATTCTTTGTTGTGTCTTGGTTAAAAATCTAGTACTTGGTCATGTCCTGTGATATTCTGATGTAATAAAGATCATATCTCGTTTATTTGATCTATTCGCAGCATCCAGACACGAAACTCACGCCATGAATTGAATCCCCCTTTAATTAAAATGATTTCAAAGGTGGCCGACCGGTCTAATTGTTAGGTATGCAATACATAAATTGGGCTTCTCCTTACATTCATTGTTTGGTTAGGTAGGTATTAATTAAGATGTTGTAATTAGAGAGATAAATGTGTCTGTAGTAATGAAAAAATTGGATTGTTAGTCCGACCATTGTATGTTTTACGCATCGCAGAATTCACGTATATAGACAAGTTAAGAAAGATATGGGCTTATTATTGCAATAAATAATAATGGGACTTGAGAAAATTTAATTTAACGAGTCAATTACATAGGTATTTACATGCATATGGAATTAAAAATAACAATGCAGAATAGTTATACATAGTTTTAATTGTGTAATTATTTAATTATTATTCTTTCTCAAAAATCGCCGGATAAGTAATTAATTGGCCCGAAAATTGGTAAAAGTTTTTTTTATAGAAATAATGCAACATGATTTCGTACAACCCAAAGTAGTTATCATATTATGCAGATGGATCTTCCTAATGAAACTTTAGCTCAGGCATCGCCATGTAATGGAATTGATCTCCAATTAAGAGCGAACACATCTTTGGCACGCCAAATATTGCGGCCTGATGCTTCCTATAAAGGGTGACATATAACCCCTTCGCCAAGTGACCTTTTACCTAAGCACAAACATGAAATTCATGAGGACAACTTAAATATGTTGCGAATTCTTAAGAATAAACCTGGTAGTCCTTCATCCCTCGAATAATCGCCAACGATCCGACAGCCGTACGGTGACCTAGCGAAACCAAGAATCCTTGCGATCTAAACTCGAACGGGGCCGCGCCCGACGTGTCCCCATCGATGATACGCTTCTTCAAATAATGCCGCAGCCAGACGCTCTGTTGGTGTGCGACTTGGGCCGTGGTGGGTAATATTTTTATGTGACCCTGCATCCCGGGCTGGACATGTGTAGCGGAACAGTCTCCTATGGCGAAGACGTCGGGGTCATCGACGCTTTGGAGGTAATCGTTAGTCAAAATGCGAGACTGGTGGTTTGTCGAAAGCCCAGTCTTGGTCAGCCAGCGGGGTGATCTAATTGTGAGCGACGCTTATAATTAATTATCAAGTAATATCATAATTTTTGTGAAGAACATTAATTGCTAACCTGACCCCTGCAGTCCAGACGCGGAGCTCCTTCTTCAAGAAAGTCCCATTTCCTAGGATGAAACCCTTATCCGTGACTCCGGTTATCTTTGTGTCGGTCAATATTTGAATATTTTTCTTTTCTAGTGATTCCTTGGCGAATTGGGCGAGCTTCTCGTCTGCCATGGAAAGTATACGAGGACTCGCTTCGATTATTGTGGTTTCCAAATTGTCCAACTATACATGTATATATGACACTGATTAAGTATGCAATTTAGGTAAAGTTATGTCCACCTTGAATCCCGTCATTGCTAATGATTCAATCGTGTGATGAATTTCTGCAGCGAGTTCTATTCCGGTCGCACCAGCCCCAACGATCCCAATTCTGAGTTTGGGCACTTCGCTTGCTCCGTAGATTATCGAGAGCCCTGCAAGACCAGAAGTTAAGGTACATAAGCAGGAGTTTAGCTAAATTACTCGGTTTGGAAATTGCAAATTACAATTTGCGGATTCTCACCCTGAATCAACATCTTTAATCTCAACTCATCCGCGTCATGCGGACTGTTCAGAAAGAGACAATGTTTTGTCGCGCCTGGAAATCAGACCGTAATTTTTACCCATGCATTTTAATCATTGTAGATACAATGCTTTTTATACCAGGTGTTCCAAACGTATCTGGAACAGAGCCAATCGCCATTACGAGAGTGTCGTAGTGGAGATCGCGAGGTCCACAGAGCAATTTTCCTCCCACTTTGAGTGCGTCGACTTTTACTATTTTATTTTTCCTGTCTAATCCACCCATCCAGCCGAGGAGAAATTTGTAATTGTTCTCAGCACTTGAACAATCAAGACATTGCTAATTTCTTAATTAGTTAATTAGGCAATTAAACTATTCACTCTAACCTGTGGGAGAAATAGTTGAGTTCGTCCTGTCCAGAGTTGAAGGATCCGGTGGCGACCTCGTGGAGTAGTGGTTTCCAAATATGCGTCGGTCTTCCGTCCAACAGGGTCATTTCGACGTTGGAGTGTTTCGCCAGACCTAAATGCGCAACCAGTTCGAGACCACCTGCGCCACCTCCAACGACGAGAAGCTTGTGGGCACGTTTCATAATAGTTTATTCATTAATTCCATCTACTAGTAATTATGATTGTCATCAAGTAAGTATTAATAAATGAGAATTATGTAAAATAAAATATTCTCAAAATTTGATCGTCAGTCGTAGCTAGAATGGTTCCCTTGGGGGCAAGGGGCAATTATAATTTTACGTTTTCTTGTCCGAGCAGACAGGGGAATCTCCGACTAGACATGAAGCATGATTATAACTACTTGTTGTACAAGTTACCATTCGTGAGTTATCATTCAAGTAGCAATGTAGCAATGCACCATGTTAGGGACGCTATTATATCATTGATCATGGTTTTCAAATGCATCATTATTATTTTATAAATGTATCATTGGAAGAAATAATTTATGAATTATGATATATATTATATGATACTGATACATACATATTACTTACTTAATAAATTAAATTGCAGGATCGGATTTTTATAAAGCTCTTTATTGTAACATTTGTAACGGAGTTTTATCAAAAATTAGCTCACTCAAATCCATCATTTCGGACAAAATAAATAAAGTAAATACCTTATGAAAAGATGAAGCATAATTGCAAACTGAATCAGTTTATAACGCTGATGCAAGGTCATAGGATGAATGCTGCTGTACCTTGTGCACCTATGCTACTGATATACAATAGCCAGTATGATTTCCACCGGTCGTGTTTGTCTTCATCAGATGTTGATGTATCATAAAGTTAACTTTGCCTTCAAATCAAAACTTTAATTAAATTCGCGTTAGTTATGCTTTAAATATTCACCTTTTCACGACCAATTTTCTCATCCTGGATTGATTTGGCTGTAACACTGTTTGAAAGGTAACGTAAGATAATACAATAATTTAAAGTAAAAGTATAAAAATATAATCCATTATTACGAGGATGCCATATTGCCATTTCCAAAATGTAGTTTTTGAAATTATATAAATTCAATATTTTTACAGGTGCTGTCTCAAGTCGGGATTGACATTTTGTTAAAGATGGAAGACGTGGTGAACTCGTTGACCTCGGCCCCTGGGGTGAAGGACTTTCTAAAGCGTTTCAAGTCCTTGTACAAAGAATCCAGCGTTTGGACACTTGTCCGTGGCTGCCTCATCTTTTCCTCCTGGATGGTCTACTACCTTATCTTCGTGTCCCCTGAAACCACGGGGGTGTTGGACATCATAATTTTAATACTTTTCCTCCTGGGTGCCCTCCTCTACGTCGCGTCTTCCTCCCTTTTCACCAAACTTTCTCGCACTTTCTCTCGACAAGACTGGATAAAATATTTGAAAACTGGAAACAAATATCTATTCATGATTCTGTCGTTTGGACCAGGATTATATTTTGCCTTTAAATACGAGCATTTTATACTCCGTTTCTACCTCGTGGTTCACTTTGTGACAAGTTTTTACTTTTTGTACAAAAGATACAAGGAATTTGAGTTGGAACCTTTCCTCATAGGGCTGGCAATGTCGGTCGGAATTTATATGGTTGGACCAATTATTAGGGGATTCTTTTCTATATTCGGGTCTTCGTGGTTTTGGACGAGTTGTGCTTCCACGGTTGAGGGGGCGGCAGACTTGGCGTTAGCGGTGACCTTTTTACTCGGACTCCCTCAAAAATATCTCCCCTCCAATATGTTATTTGGTCTTAAACTGATAAAATACTTTCTTTATTTCTTGTCGTGGCAGACGTGGTTTATTCTCATGGTGGTTGCAACCTGGTCTAATTTGGGGGCAGGGGCCCAAGCTCTGATAGACACGTACAATAATATTGAAGTTGGGGGGAGAAACAATAAGATAGGCGACAATAATGCGAGGCAGCCTAACACTCATCAGACTGCAACGACTTTAAATAATAAAAATCGTTAACTGTTGACTGATTAACACAAAATGACCAAATACTTATGCGTGCATCGAAAATCACGTACACCTGCAAATACTTAAAACAATAGATAACAATATGTATCAGTATATGTGGTGCTGGCTAAATAAGTAATTAAAACCTTTTAAAAATTAAATGTTTAAAAAATATATGAATTATGTTTTCGAGTTTGTAAAGACCTGATGAAAGAATACATAAGTATTCCGGAAGCCGGGGAATATTTTTATTACTATTAATTAACTAACAATCATACAATTTTTTGCAAATGTCGTACAAATGATACATATATATTCGCAATTTTCTGTAACTGCAAATCCGATGCTTGTGTAAATTGTATTGCTTATTATATTTACATAATATGTGTATGTAATGCAAATTCTACACTTGTAATTAAATGAGGCAACTGATAATGCAAAACCATTGTATCTTCTCATGTTTATTTTTATTTTTACTTCAATCATAAATTCGAAGTCTGACTTGCATGTATGTAAATACATACAATTACAAACCAATAGTTCATGAAATGCATCAAACATGTTCCGTTATTTGTGTAATAATTGGTCACAAAATGTTCGATTAATTAATCAATGGCAATTATTGAATTTATTCTCTTTCTTTCACAATTAACAATTTTGGCAACAAAAGTTCCACCTACATAAATAACATGTTTTCGATTTCATATGAAAAATAAATTTAGATATATAATTTCGTCTAAAATATTACGATTTTCCTTCCCCAAGTTTATGATGGCAAATTTAGAAAATTTTCAGAGCAACTTCTGCAGATATTTAACCGAGGAATCCACCCCCATAAGAGCCATAAGCTCCATGCCATCCCCACCCTGGCCAGCCCCACCCATCAGTTCGGTGGGTGTAGGAATGACCTCCCCATCCCCATCCACCGTGACCTGAGTGACCCCAACCCCAGCCCTTGAGTGGCCATCCCCATCCCCATCCACCTGCCTTCAGGGCGTACCCGTGACCCCACCCTTTTCCGTAGTAGCCACCATCTCCAAGCCCTAGGCCGTAGCCGCCGCCAAGACCGTAGCCGCCGAGACCGTAAGCTCCCCCATAAGCTCCACCAAGGTCACCGTATCCGTAGCCAAGACCGTAATGCGACGCCGAGGCGACGAGGTCCTTCCCTTCGTCGAGTTTTTTAGGTTTGACTTCTTCTTCTGCGGCCAAGGTGTAGCCGACCGTGGCGAGAAGGGCGACAGCAACCTGGATTGAGTACAACATTCAGAATTAATTGGGGTGGACAGTGAACGCCAGGGTTGGAAGTAAAAAATGAAATGCTTAAGGAAAATTTAAAAAAATAGAAGAAGATCTGAAAGCTATCAATAAATTATATTTTAAAAATGTCCTCCCAAACCGTGCAAAATAGGATATCAAATAAAAAATATTATATGGAAAGTAAGACATTTCTGGATATAAATTAGGAGACAAAGTGAGAATTTTTGCTGTTTCATTTCAGGATTGTGAGGCAAAGAGAGAATTGTAATTAAACCCATAGTCTCAAAATTACGAGATTTTCAGATTTGAGACTTAAAAAAACTTTTGAGAAGTAATTACTATATTTCAAGTTGTACACTTTTGAACTGATTTTAAATAAACTTACAAAGAGCTTCATCTCTCTTGAAGGCTTGATATGAATATCCCTGGAATAATGTTACACGACGAATGATATTTTTGGAAGGATCGCACCCTCCTTTTATATGCCCCTTATACTCAACAGTTGTTAAATGTTAACAACAATTAAAATTAAGCTGGGGTCGAGGTTATCCACAACCTTGTCTTGTGCCAAGCTATCCAAGCCAGACATGGTCATTCATCATTACTGCGTAATAAATAAATATAATGTCAAAAATGCAAGGCTTAAAAAATAATAAGGGGCCCGTGCCCATGGGGTGGAAAGTGCTCACTAAACTAACTAATAATAATTTTTGATAATAAATATAAAACGCAGCAACCTTTGACCACATGCATGCATATGTGCGTATGCATAACTAAATAACACTGCATTGTGTCATGTACCAATAAAATACAAAATGTAATGCAATTAATTAATTAATGTGCGTAGAAGAATTCTCACACGCAAGAATGGCATCATTAAGCACTTATCCGTACAGTCGATCTGGTCATGCAGTAAATTTCATTGCACAAACAGTTTTTGCAGTTACGCATATGTATGTATACTTTAAGTTCTGGCGTAACTTTTGAGGTAAGGTTTAACCTTAATTAACCCAATTTATTCCTTTATTTATCGTAAATCGTTCAATCTTGTACATAATTTCTTAAAGGTGAAGACAGACTGGACTTGACCCCACTTTTGTACATGCTGTCGAACTGTTAATTGTCGAATTGCGCATCATGAATTAAATGAATAACTACCAATTAAATGGCTGAGATTTGGCTGTTCATTTGACCATTGCATAAAGTTATTGTTGTACAAATAAATGATGAGAGGCAAGCACACACTTAATTGAAGAAACTCAAACAATGTGTTATAAAAGTTTCGAGTTTAATTTCATTAAATTTGTTTTGGTGGAATTTTACATAAGGGAAGAATAAAATCATGCCAAATATATATGCAATGACGCTCTGTGGTAAATGATTGGTAAATACTCATTATTCCTAAAGGCACGATATGTAATAAATTTTTAATAATATTAATTGCTTTATTCGCATCACTTTATCACACAAACACTCAAGAAAAGTTCGCAGATCAAGGAAATACATCAAGGGCTCAGGCTCTCAATTAAGTTAATTTAGGCCATACAAATGTCGTATAACTAAATATGTCATAGATAGGAAACTTGCTGGAATAAACCGGAAATTGGATGTCAATTTTAGTCTCATGTTGATGCAGAAATGATTTACATAACCTAAATCCCAATCCAGCCCAGAATATGACAATTCTCCAACCGGGTAAAACCTTCGGTACATGTTGGATGAAGAAACAGAAACACATTGCAAAATCACCGCATGACTATTTGACGTCAATCAAATATCATCGAGGATATTATTTCTAGTGATACAAAAGTAATGTCTCCACCACCTTCGGAATCTACCACTAAAGAAGAAACCACACCCCTCACCCTGATCACCCTGCCTTCCGAACTTCTCGAGAAAATCTTGTCCTTTCTTCCATTACCGGATTTACTGAAAGTGGGAGAGGTTAGTTGCGTCTCTAAATTTCATTCACCTAGTTTACATAATTTGTAATTGACCTTATGTATAATCCACCAGGTTTGCACCACTTTCACCAACACAATCCGAGACCCTCTCTTTTGGAAAAGTAAATATAATCACAATTCTCCTACTTTTTCCCAAATCCACACCCACGTCGCGTCCCGACCCGATGAGTGGGCCGTTCACTGGGCCGTGTGTCGACATAACGTTTTTGGTCGCAATTTACTCAGAAATTCTAACGGCCAAGATGGTATTTTAGTAAATCTAAATCATCAATTGCATATTTTTTACATATTCTTTTAAAATACTCGTAATAGGTTTCTCAGGCTGGAATATTATCTCTGGTCATCCCGAACCTTCCACGCCTCGAGCCGGTTGGACCATCGTTGACATACCTTACCCAACATCAGTATTATCAAATTCCACCACACGCACTACATGCTTCGCCACAGATGATTTTTCCTGCTCCATGGAACAAACTGTCGACTTGTGGGCGGTGGGATTCACTCCGGCCGTGATGAGGGCGTGTATCCCATGGGAGGTCGAGTGGGGAGTGTGGTGAGTACTTACCTCTCTAAATAAATTGACAAATTAATCATTCAATTTATCCGTTTTAAACAGGGTGTCAACTCCTTCCGGACACGCCGGAGGGTTTTACGAACTGTAAGTAATTTCAAACCTACTCTAAAATTTAAGATTAAATATACCCTCATTAAATTGTCTTAAAACTTTTTTCTACAAATACAATTACAGACACGTCCGCCTCTTGTCGTCCACTTCTGAAGAAATCTTGACCCACCATCCGATGACTAATTCGTTCCCGTCATCCACCCAGAGTGAAGGATCGTCCTCATTCAGCAGCCAATCTCACATACTGCCAGAGTCCCTCCCATTCACAAAGTTTTCGAGATCATTGCCTATCAAAACAAGTCGGGAGGAGTACGAGATCAGCAAGAGAGAGTTGAGATATGTCCACTTTTACCATGGCGGCATGGCGAGAGGGAATAACGATGGTGGGGACGAGGGTGCAGGTGGCACAGGCCCGAGAGTGTGGGGGGCAGAGGTCAAGGTGCGATTGTTAGAGGGCAAGTAAACTAGTCAAATCAATTGATATTTATTTATTTGTGGTTAATAAACGAGAAGTATTTCTATTTTAATTTGAAAACCCCATTGTGTAATTAATTTTAATAATTTGGGTAGGATTTGTTCTAACTGAAACTCATATTTACATTTCCAATCAATTTGCCCACTATTACGGGACGATGTTATATATGCATCATTTTTAGCATATTATGCGATACATAATTTGCGACTTGACATATTACGCAACATAAATACATTTCTTCCTTTATGAGATTTACGATTGTAGCATTTGCACATATGCAAAAATTTACCATTATTACCAATGGAATTTGACCATTTATAATACATGTGTTTATTTATTTTTGTATATGTTATTATTTATTAAGCGACGAACGGCGAAATTATAAACTGGGCATAGTTTGTTAAGTGATTGATGATGTGACCACTTTATTCATTCCGTTAGGAAAAAATGATATTAAGTGCCTAAAAAGCATTATATAATAAACATTTACACAATTATATAACAATTGATGAGAGAGAAACTTGTTAAAAAAAGTTACCCGAAGTTTTCATCTCATTCATACGAAATTACAAGATGAAGCCAATCATAGCAAATCAAGGATGAAAGTGCCAACGCTTTTAATCCGACTGGTGTATAAAAATACATAAAAAAAGTAAAATTGGCGAAGCGTGATTGCCACCTATTTATAATTCTGCACAAAAAGAATCCAATCCTGGAACGGAAATGAAGGTGAGACTGCACAAATTCTTAAGAGAAGAGAAAATACAAACACTGGATTTTATGCAAGGATTTTTTTTATAGTTATGTATGTGCACCGCGTAATTTTTACTACGTTTAGATTTTTTAGCTTGCTCAACCCAATAGCTTTTGCCTGAACTGCATTATATATGCATACATACATACTTTGCACAATATGCGACCAACCTCACTAAAAAAGTGGAGGTAATTAATTAATGAAGCAAAGCAGAGTGCAAATACCTATGGTACGTATTGTCATATTTGTAATGTTTATTTTGCCCTTGAGCGTTTATAGTTGACATGATCTCGATCTGTGCTATGGCTAGAAAAGAAACATGAAAAAAGTTGTACTAAAAGCGTACTTCCTTCCTTAATTCGATCATACATAAATAATCTTAGTCACTGTGAAGGTCCTCCTGAGTTAAGGAAAGGTTATCGACGTGGTGATTTTTTTATCTGATTTTTTTTTGGATCCAGACCTAAATAGATTCCAAAACTATAAAAGTCGTTCGAATTTCTAGAATCATTAAAAATCTGTGTTCATTATGAAAAACGGTATGGTTTTCCTCCTCGTTTTCGTAGTTATGATGGGCAGCTTGTCTCTCATCGTGGTCGTGGTGGGTGTGCCTCTGCCCGGACTGGATAATCATAACCGATTTCGTTTCATACAGCAGGATGCGCCCGATTGGAATGGTGGAAATAGTAAGATTTTCGAAATAGTTTTCATAATTTTGGATAATTGTTGGAAGATTTTTATATGTAACACTTTACTTTAACAGTCAGTCCAAGCTGCACTCAAAGCCCAGATACCGGACCTTGTAGGGCTTCATTTCCCCGATTTTACTGGAATGGTGCATCCTGCTCGAGTTTCGTGTGGGGTGGTTGCGCCGGAAATGGGAACAGGTTTCAAACCATAGAACAATGCACTGCTACTTGTGCCTCGGCTGGATGACGATGCATTTTAAAGTAGCTAAAATATTCAGTGTACCCTTAATTTTGGCATATTTATTTACTAGCAATTATGTAAAACTTGTAATTTTGTATTGAAAGAAATAAACAGTATTGTATTTTGGTAGGATTTATAAATAAAAATGTTTTTTGCATTTCTTAAATCAACTCGTGCTTTTGTTTTTTGTTTAGAATATGTACATGTTTCATCCTTGTTGTTATTGTTCAAATTCTAAGAAATGAAGTCGTTGCAACAGAATAAAAGTAATACAAAGCATAGCATAAATATAAGTTACTTTGTTATTTTGTATTTTTTTCCAAACTAGTGCCTTTGAATACATTGCACAAATGGTAACATTGACACAGATTATTGTGTTTCTCGGAGCCCTAGATTTTGTGACCCTTACAGATACTAACAACAGCAATGTTGGCTCATATGAAACGGTGGCCATGAGTGGGGTGTATTTTGAGGAGGAGGAATCCGTCGATCTGTATGATGGGGTGGGTGTGCTCATTTACGACATTGCGAAACCATCCTGGCTAAATCAGTTCCCTTTCTTTTTGGGTAATTTTAAACCAGTTTACGAATATATAAAAATCAGTTTTGTGTTTGACGGAATAAAAATGAAAAACGTGAAAACACTGTGATTTTAGGTTATCCATGTCAATCCGATAAATACGCGGAAGCCTCTCTCTGTCCGATATTTTACTATTTGAGCAAACAACTTGGACCTCAGCTAGAAGCGATTATGGAGGTGATACATACATACCACTTCTGGTCTTTACTTACTTTCATTTTTCATTCCGTTATATAAAATTTAGGTCCCTGCCGCTAACCTTCCTTTGACCGATGCTGACATAAAATTCGACTGTGACGAGATATCCTCTCATTTTCCAACCTTTCGTCTCCGCTCCGACCGGATGGAAGAATATTTCGACCGTGTAACGAAATGCAGTCAGGACCGTTTCATTCGAGAAACGCTTCCCGACAGTGGTGATGCCTCGTTTAGAGCAATATATGACAAAATGGTGCGAAGGTACATGACCGAATTTTATGAGTACTTGCCAACTACACATCGCGAAAACAAGGCGTCCGAGTTAAACCACAGGTTATATACTTATATACTCGATTTACGTACATTTTTCGTGGTAAAATAATATTCTTCTTTTGCATATATTTTCCAGATTGAGCATGTCCGCCATCTCGATAACACATCTTCTCGCCCTCAAAGGTCAATCATTC